>NW_017306764.1:81897-137843 GCF_000935625.1 Nanorana parkeri | reverse complement strand
CCCCCCCCGACCGTCACCCACCAGCACACACACTCCACCTCCCCCAATCACAATTGTACCCTGCAGGTACATTTTACACCTACTAGCAGTAGGGGATTTGTAAAAAGAGAGGGGGTCTGGGTTATTTGAGCATACCTTGCATTTTACTGAATTTTTAAAAACTGAAGTTACAAGACATCTGTATTCACATACCCCAACTGATATTATGGTTTTATACTGCTTATTAATACGGTTTTATAGCTTTCCATTGAAGAGTTCACTGAATGAGTGATCTAACATAGACACATGAACACTATTACAAATCTAATGCATTCTGCAGTGGGGCTAATCTGAGTAGATAAGAACTTGAATAATACGATTGTAATTCCATCATGAAACAATGATAGAACATGTGTTATTATAATGTATTATCAACACTGGACAAAGAAAATGATTCTACTGTAGGGAAATCAATAATACATTTCACATCACACAGTAGCCATTGATTGCTGTCTTGTCAGTCTCTCTGTAGATGTTTCTACTCTACTGTAAGATTAAGACAATATGTTACTGCTGGGTAATTTGGAGTATTTCTCATCAATAAAAAGTAGGTGGTTGTTAGAAAATTTAGTATCTGATTGCATCTGCCACCCACCCTTGTAAAAAGAATCGATGCTAACTACACAGCCAGAACTGTACCTATGGTAGACTTGATCAATGGCTAACAGCAATGATCATGAACATTTTGGAATGTTGATGCTAGGAACCAACTGGATTATTTTGACCTGCTGTCATAGCAGTCAGGTTACCATCAATTATTACAGAATTGCTATGACGTTACCAAAAGCTAGATTTTTAAGCAGACCAATTTATGCTTGGATTCATTTGTAAATAAGTTATTTAATCCACTGATCAGTATTTGTTTAAAGAAAACCTTTCCTGAAAGACATATGGGGCCTGTCATTGCTCCCGGTTCTCTTTTTGTGGACACCTACCCCTATATAATGGAGATGATGTGAGGGGCAGGTGTTCCTCAGTACTAAAGCACTTTCTGTCTTGGGGTGGCAATGCTGCTTATCCATGCATACAGAACCGTAAGAGAGAGAGCTGTCAGCCTTGGACAGGACGTTTCTTACTGTCCAGATAAAACCTGAAAAAGGAAAACTAAGGCAGCCAACACATCCAGGGACAGGTAAGCTAGAAGATTTGGTATATACATTTTATTTCTGGTTTAAGATAATAAGCATTGCTGATGTATAAAGAACAAAATGGATATCTAAAAAAATTAATATAGTAATACAGTTACATGTATGATTTTTTTTTATAAGGCTATTTCTCTTTTTCATTCTTTTTCACCTTTAAAACACTTTAAATGTAAGGAAAGATAAGAGATCTTACTCTCACACAGCAGAAATCACTTTTTTAATTCAGTCTACCAATAAAGAGAAATCAGTGGTGAAACTTCAGTTGAACGCTAGCAAATTTTCAACATAGTTACATAGTTACACCCAATTAATTCTGTATGACAATATCAATCAAGACACTTTACTTTACCTAAATAACCTAATTCATTGGTTAACCATCTTCTTCTTGACAGGTTCTCTTATACAAATATCTCGGAATCCATCCATGCTACTAAAGACTCTACTTATTTGACTTTCATTGACTGGCTGCTGGGATACTGAGCAAAATGTATGCAACACTGTAATTTCTCCATTTCTTTTTTAGAAATTAAAACATTTAGGAGTCTACATTTAGGGTTTAGCATTTTCTTTACAGGTCTGAACATTTCAAGGAAATAACGTATTTTTAAAAGTCCTACCCACTCTAATCATATCAACTAACAGTTCACATTTTTTTTTTGGCTAAGCCAAATTTACCTGCTGTCTTTACAAACCATTAGCCAATTATTCCCTAACATTTGCCATATTGATCGTATACTGCCCATTCTTTTACAGCTTTATACAGAGTTGCACAATTGACTAGCAAATCCTGTTAGAAATATGATAAATCTTATCTAGTTTGTGTGGATTTGTTGTCTCTTTATAAATAAGTCCCTCTGATAAGCAAACATAAAGAAATAATAAGGGTCCAGCTGAAGCCTGTGACTGCCGGCGGTAATGAACCCCTTTGTGTTATTTTAGTGAAGGGTGAAAAATTCTGGAAAGTCAGGAAATCAGCAGCACTCAGTAGTAAAGATAAATATGTCCCTTTTATTGGACAGAAAGCGTCACAGACATCCAATTAAACCGACGTTTCGGGCCGCGCAGGGTCCCTTCCTCAAGGCAGAAAGATGTGACCAAAGGGTGAAAAATTAAAACATTTATTTATGCAGGCAAAAAACTGAATTTCAAAAGCGCATTTTTTATTTATATGTGAGAACTGACAAATGCATTGTTGCTGCAATAAAATATGAGTTGTCATACTCTATGTAAAATATACTAAAATGATAAATCATTCATATCAATCATAATTACCGCACTGAGCTTATAAAACAATTCCTTTAGTAGTTTAAGCAAAAAAGGTTCTCATGCTGCATCTATAAAAGGAAAACCTTATGAAAAATGAATGTGTCTGTCAGAGACTCCTAGGTGTCAGTCAATTCAGGCGTTGTGTATATTCCATGTTTCTGAAGTGCCATGACACTGAAGTGCTTCACATTCTGATTGGAAGGTGACAAAGTTCAGCAGGGAACAGGCACATGCCTCAGGTAATTATATATGTAGCAGTCAATGATAAACAGGGGTTATTCATCAAACTGACAGCAAACACAAATATAACTATAGCACAAATACATCTAATCATATCATAAATTAATCCTGTATTATGTATCACTGTACTCATGTCAAACAGAGAGTAGAAACAGTCACCCAACATGAACAGCTTAAAGAAGAGCAAAGAGGGGGGGGATTCAATAAGGCATTTGAGTCAGATTTCTGGCAGTGTGTTTATAGTTGGAAGCCTTGCGCTGAATATATGCAAACCCTACAACATTCTGTTAGTACTGACATGTACGACAAATTCAATTTTGTTCTTATTTGTGATACTTGTAGTGTATGGTGCTATTGTTTCAAAATATTCATAAAGAAATGCCACCATATTGGTGATAAGGAAAGTGGAGGCAAATAACAACCTCTTCCATGTAAATTGTGTTGCATGTGTAATTATTGTTTCGAATCCTTGAGACAATTCTGCAGCAACATTTCTCTTTAAGTTCTTATGTAACTGATGCTTGATATGTTCCCATTACTCTCTCAACTTCTCCAAATAGCTTTTCTGCCTGAAAACTCCACCAATTCACAGGTAAGGTGCTTGCAACAGTTCTGCCAAAGTTGTGAAAGATTCATACACATCTTACCGACACATACATGAATTTGTTGCAAATTCTGCCGTGTGTCACTTATTGCAAGATAGATTTCTAAAGAGTATCTGTGATACTCTTAATGAATTCCAGGGTGAGTTTTATTTTCATCAAGTCATTGATATGGATATGAAGCCTAGGTATTGTATATAGCAGTGCTTTATGTAGTCAAGTCATAATGCATAGGGGGACATCTATGACCCCTGACAGCTTCAAAGGATCACACATACTTTAGGCATACTAGGGGAGACAGTATGCGACTGCAGACATTCAAAGGGTGTGGCTGGATACTGAAGACATACTGCAGGAGACCATAAGAGACTGGGGGCATGATACTTGAGACCTTTAGTGATCACTGCCATTACAGCTTGCATACATATGAATGTCCCTGATACTGACCTCTGGGGTTCCCAATTACCAAAAGGCTGCAGGATGGGCACCAGGGTATAAAGATTAGTCATCTTATGGTTTTAGAATATATTATTTTGATGAGGGTGGAGTCCCCCTGTTTCTTTTGCATTAGCCAGGGCTGTCAGTTTTGTTGAACAGGGGGCTGAAATTAAAAAAGGAGGCTTATTAGAGAGTGCATAAGGGGTTGGATAATCAGGTTAAAGTAGCTGATTTATGGGGGCAGCTGTACGTTCATCTTCCATCTCTCTACATTTAGATGTAATATTTTCCATTTCAGTCCCAATGTAGATGGTGTTTGTAGTGAAACTGGTTAACGGCTTGAATAAGACTAGTAGACTGGAACATGTATAAAGCTTGAGTAGATTGGAGGCTTATGTAGATTGGAGCATGCTTCACAGTGGGGTTAATTTATTATAGGAGTAAAGAATGTTAACTTTGCAAAGTTATTGCTTTTTCAGTTCCGGTCCCAGAATCACAACGGAAGTAACCCAAAAATCTCTCTGTGTGATGGGAAATTTCTTCTTGTTACTGAAACAGGTTTCCCTATTTGAAGATTTTGCCTCACCTCAGTTTGGGAGATGGTTGTAACATTTTGGGTTTCCTATCACCTTCTGTCTCACTGACAAGCAGGTGGACATCTGTGCTCGGTTCACTGCCCTATCTCCTTCAACTGTCCGGCCAACAGATTGACTGATTGAAACACTCCTCTCATGCCTGTACTATACCTCCCACCTCTTACCTCTGACTCAATATTGGGACTTGGCTCATACTTGACCCCTCCCATCCCTAGGGGGGACTGCGCAGGTGCACGGCTTGGATAGACCCGCCCAGACACATACACGTATCAGCATATGCAAATAGATATTCCCTGTTACCTGAAGCTGCGCCTGTGTGCGCGAAACGTCGTACCAGCTCCTCCATCTGCAAAACCTCTCAACCTCTCACAGCATCACAGCATACAATGAACTGTTACTTTGATGTTTATCCTTGATTTTTGCAATGATATCATGTTAACTATCACGCACTTTATACTTATTTTGTCATGTTATAATCATGCTGTAGGAAGGGTATGCATGGAGTGAACATACAGGGAGCAATCTACCTAGCTGACTTTTAACTGGATTTTTGATCCAGTTTCTTAAATCAACACAATTAAAATTAATTTTTTATATGGATTCTTGTTTTGTGGAGTTGTCTTTTGGTGCTTTTAAAACCCCACTTTCTGGTATTGTTATTACAAATTCCAGGGGTGTGGCACCTACTATTCAGACCCAGATCAAAACTATTCTATTTAGGTTAAAACAAGAGTTTGTTGGTACATGATGGAATAGTTGCAGTGAAGGCAAATTCACCTTATTCACCAGTCTAAGTGACCATTAAGGGGGTTATTCTCTAAAGAGTTGAAGAAACCAGGCGTAGCTTCGGCTGATCCTTCAGCTTGCTTTGGCCGCCTCTGCCAAAACGTTTTAAGTTGAAAACCTTTTAGTAAATCAACCTGGTGTATGTATTTAGCCAAATAATTGCTTTCTAAAAGGTTGCTAAAATCTTCCAAATGTTGTTTTTAACCGCATATTATGTAGAATAAATGTTAGAATGATAGCACATTAAACCAACTTCCTCATAACATTTTATACATTCCAAAATACTCTAAGCAATTTCTATATATGACTCACTGATAAAATACTTGTGAGTCAACCTTCAAAAATATCAAGCTCTTTTCCTAGTGCTGTATATTCCCTAAATTATGTGAGTTTTAATGCTTGATACATGAAATGGCAAATCACTTCCATTCCATCGCGAAAAATGTGTAATTGGTGGAAAAACACTACTCCTTATTGTGACTCTACCCTTTAAAAAATCTGGGAGGATATTTTGTCTTGTAGATCCAATATTTGCCAAATAATAAAAAGAAAATGTTTGCAACATAACTAGTAGCCTACAGTTCTTTCCAGCAACGTTACATCACAAGTTAAATAAATTCTGTTTCCAGGCAATGAGTAACAGACACTTTTTGATACATAAAGCTTGCAAAGAATATGCTTAGCCTGAGGCTTGAGACACTTCTCTAGGTTTGTATTTTAAAACTCTATACTTACTATTCACTGTGAAAGATTGCATTGAGCACTACTGTTTATAAAATGAATCCACCAAAATAATATTCATTGGCCTACATATTTTCTTTCTACATTCAGGACTCATGCAAGCAAGAGTTACATTTTTCACTGTAACTTCGTTTCTATACAATGTACTAAAAAAGTGTATGTATAGCCACAAAGTTTTTGTTGTTGTTGTATAGAGTAGAGTAAGGTTAACCTGCATTCAACAGGTTGTGCTGTTGGAAAGATTAACCTTTACTTACTGTCCTAGGAACACAACAGAATGTGAGAGGAATTCTCTCCAATATAAAAATAAATTCCCTCTTATGCAAATGTCACTAGGAGCAGGTATCCTATTTGGAAGATTTCCCCTTCACCTCCTGTTCTGGTGGCAACTGTAAAACCTTGTGTTTCCCATCACTTTCTGTCTCGCTGACAATGATGAGTAAATAAATACTGACAGGGTCTCTAATCCTTCACTACTCTAGGCAAAACTAGAACAAAAAAACTGACAACCCTGTTTTTGGTAAATGCTGAAGAAGGTAAGGTACTTGGTAGTTTAGTACATCTCTTGGAGGCACCATTGGTGAGATATCTTCACATTGGTTCCTGTGTCTCACTCTCTCTGTTGGATATTTATCTATTTTTTATTATGGAGAATGTAACAGGTGCTAGAACACAAAAAGGTTAAAAAGCTTACTGTTAGAGTAACCAAGACCTATACAAAGCCAGGGTCTGACTTATCTCTCCTGGCTCCGCATACAGTATAGCTTTTTGCATGTGAATGGGCCCTGGAAGGGAAACATGTAGTAAAAAAACGAATGAATTTCTGACTTTCTGCCTGTCACTGAAGGATATACTTGTCTGGTGTGTGTAATACTATGGGGCAATACATCGTACCCTGTTTCCACGAAAATAAGACCTACCCCAAAAATAAGACCTAGTACTATTTTTGGGAATTGCTAAAATATAAGACCTACCCCGAAAATAAGACCTAGTTGTGACCATTCCCAGGGCCGGTGGTGGCATAAGGGGGAACTTGAAGAGCTGCGGGAGAGGCGGGAGAGAATCAGCGGTGCCAACGAAGCCAGCGCTAGAGGAAGCGAGGCGGCACCGGAGGGAGCAGAGCCGCATACGCCAATGCCTCCACTATAGCGCCGCCTCCCGTCACAGGCGGAGTGATTCCAAATTGCTCTTGGAAAGGTACGGCACCCGATTGCCCTGATCACCATATTTTTGTACATGAATACATGTAGACTTTTCTACATGATGAATTGTGGATTGTTGTACATTAAAAAAAAAGAAAAGAAATAAGACCTAGTGTGTTTTTTTGAGCCCCCAAAAATATAAGACAGTGTCCTATTTTCGGGGAAACACGGTAGTACAAAATTATTTAAATGCATCAAAAAATAAAGGTTACATTTTAGTGTCATGAGTGCGTCTGATGCACGGTTTAGTGAGGAGCATTTCTTCTGCAATTATGCTAAAGTATATTCCCACAGAGGGACACGCTATTATACTTAATTGTAAAAGCCAGTTTTAATATGTTTGGTAATTAATTCTGGGACTTTAGGCTTTAGGTTAAAAATGGCAAGTTATCTTGAACAAGAGATTTTAGTCTAATTTCCCAAGAAGCGAACCAAGTACTTTTCAAATAGTTACCATGTTAGAAGGAAGCCACAATTTCGGATGCGTTTTAAAATTGTTTAATATTTATATACAACATACCAGGTCTTGGTGGGAGGTTGCAAGCCTAGAAATGTACAAAAAACAGGGAATAGCAGTACGTGGTTTCCGTATTTTAAAAAGATCTCACTTGCACACAGACACTGTGGGGTCTATTCACAAAGCTGCCGTAGGCAGCCGAGTGACTAACCGACCACAAGCAAAGTGAACCAAACGCTTTTCGGCTCTTCACTTCAGGCTGGTACGGCTGACTCCAACCGTATATCGGTTGAAATCAGCCATACATCGGGTGGCTTCACGTTGCTTCTGCACTTCGGGTCGAACTCCTTCTGCACTTCGGGTCGAACCTCCGGCAGGCTACTCGCTGCTGTTCGGTCTATTCTCATAGATGCCGAACAGCAGTGAGTAAATAGCTGAATGCCGCTTAGTGGCATTCGGCTCGGCTGTTCTGCTCGGTCCCTCTGTCCCTTAGTGACAGCTAGCTCCGCCTAACTGTTTTCTATTGGCCGGGCGGTTCTGCTGCTGTAAAAAAACGAACACACCATAGGAATGCATAGCTAGATTCCTATTGGCTATTTCAATTTGCAATAGCCAATAGCAAACTAGCTATTGCACCCGCCCTCTGCTGCTGGCAATCACCAGAGGGGGACCTGATGGAGAACTGCAGGTCCCACTCTGCTGATTGACAGCAGCAGTGGGCGGGTGCACTGCTAGTTTGCTATTGGCTATTGCAAATTGAAATAGCCAATAGGAATCTAGCTATGGTTTTCTATGGTGATTTCTTTTTTTTTCTTCTTCTGACGGCAGCCAAAACGGCTCCGATGTCAGAGAAAAAAAAAACGAGCAGGGAAAGGTTTACTCTTCTCGATTGAGCAGAGTGAACCTTTCTGGGAGCAAGTGTTTCTCTCCCGTGCGGCCGGGAGCCTATTAGACTCCCAGAGCGTCCATGGGAGGAGTGACCGATGGCGTCCCTGGTTACCATGTAACCAGGGACGCCATTACACACATAGAACACGGAGAGGCCGCTCTCAGTGTGTAATGACAGCGTCCCTGGTTAGCTGGTAACCAGGGACGCTGATCTCTATGAAAGTGGCCGGAGCCAGACGTGAGATGACGGCTGGCTCCGCCCAGCTGTCAGAAGCAGGCTGTCGGCCGGCCGCTCGGCCAGCTTCGGCTTTCACCTCGGCTCAGTGGTGCCGGGGCATATGCCTTCGGCTCGACTGAGCCGACTTCGGGAGCTGTACGGGCTATAGCTAGCCCAAGGATCAGCTGAAGCTACGGCTAGATCCTTCGGCAGCTTAGTGAATAGACCCCTCTGTCATTTTTAGATGGCTGGGGTAAATTACAAACAGAGAATACCTTGTGCACTGTGCAATAACTATTGGATTTTGAAATAACAAATTTGAAAATTAAATCAAATTAAATCAACTTGCTAGCAGTAGATATCTGCAAAAACACCTGAGAGTGTAATTATACTTTAAGGCGTTCGCTTATAAATAAAGTGAAACTCTATTCGCTTTAAATGCACAATCATGTGCAAGGAAAATAACAAAAGAGTAAAATTTGTTTATTTGATATAATTAACTGATAAAAGTGTACACATCTTAATTTAAGCTAAGGTAAATGGACATTCACTTTGCAAAACATACATATACCGATGTATACAGATTTAAAGTAATTTTGTGTATACATTTAAAAAATGTATTCATTAAACAGACTATTTACAAAGCCCTTGCAATGCCATTAATAATGAATATATATCATACCATGGTGTTAGAGCAAATTGTGGTAAACTTGCAGAAGCCAAGGTTGAATTAACTTTTCTAAGGCCAGCTTATAATTACAGCATAATTGTAACAATGTCAGAGTGGAGGGAAAAAGACCTTGAGTCTGTTATATTCTTGTTCAGCCAAAAGAAGTGATTAATATTACACTGGTTGAGGTTGTGAGAGTCCATAGAGAGAAACCCTGCTGACATACCAAATGTGTGAAGTTATTAAATACCACAGCAGTAAAAAAACACATCGCATCTCTTGCACAGATGTATGTATATATAAAGTATATGTATATATTTTTAAGGTATATATTTATTTTATTAGTAATATTATTTCTATTTCTGGAAATGAGTTCCAGAAGTATAATAGTATAGCATTCCAACAATCCAACAAAGGAAAATGCAGCAGCATAATAAAAATATATGAAAATCCAGTCACAATAATCACATATAGGCATTGACATGGTAATGTAATTTCAATTTTTTTTATGTTGTTTTAAAATTGGTGAAGTTTTATAGGTTTGCAAAAGGATGTCACCAGCACACCATTTAAGTGAAATCAGTAAAAGTCCATTTATTAATGGAGTACTGTCATTCCAGTACTACTTTTATAGGGTGACAATGCTCTGTCCCTGTCTAAAAATCATGTTCCTGCATTGTCACCCTGGCTTCTGATGGAGTCCACTTGTGGCCGTTTCTACATATTACGTATAGCCACATAGCTTTTTATATTTTAGCAAAAATATGGGTGATAAATGGGTGTGGTTACTGGGGGTGTGGCCACTGAGGGGTGTGGCCACTGAGGGGCGCTGTAAAGCTTTCTCGCAGGCCTAAGGCCGGCCCTGCACATAGCCATCGCTTCTGTGCATGTAGACAGAAAGTGGCTACAAAAAGTTGCAGGAGATCAGAAGAACTGAAATGCAACAAAAGATGAAAAGGGTGAAAACAATTAACTTTTCTTGTTTATTACCTTTTTCATCTGTTAGATATACCATTGAAAACATTTTCCTATATTGTTCCATAAGTACAAAAAATACCTAGGATGATGTCAAAAATGTCCTGTGTCCTGTCAAAAAAATAACATGTGTTATCTCAATGAGTCTAATTAGCCCCCTATTTGTATCTTGCATTATAAAAAGATCAATGTCTATACTGTAATGCTGAAGAGATTGGGAGGGTTTTAGCAAAAACTATTGGACAGGGCTGACACCACTCTGTCCACAAAAATGTTGTGTAATATCAGCCCAAAAAAGGACTTAGGAGCTGAGTGCATTTCTGGCACATGAACAGGTATTGTTCTGTTCTTGTGGGGTATTTAAAGGGATAAAACATGGAAAATGTGCTTGCACTACAAAGATGCACAGCATTTATTTATTTTTGCGCTGAAATACAAAAAATAATCCTGCTTTTGTCCTTTTCTATACTTGTGTACAGTGTACAGCAGTGTACAGCATAAATAAAGTGCTTTAGGTATTTTCCAAAGCATCTCCCTGAGGCCCCGTTCACACCAAAGTGGCATCATTTTCGCACGTTTCTACACGCGGGTCCAGCTACCTTTTTTTGCACGTTTATGTGCGTGCGAAAACGTGCACACATGAATACACGTGTTTTGACTGGCAGCTTAAGAAACATTGCAGACAAATCGATGAACGGGCATACAAATGTGTAAAAATGTGTGCAAAAAAATGCTTCTGTTGCACGTTTCCTGGCATTTTTATTGAAGTCTATGGGGAAAAACGAGCTGCAAACTTCCAAAAGAAGCTCATTTACTTTTTCTGCATTTTGATGTTTTGCCGCTCAGGTGTGAACAGGGGCCATTGAAAATTATGGGATTTCTTGTGTTGGGCATTTTGAAGTGCTTTTTCCACTGCTCAAAAGCACCTAGGTGTGAAGCAGGCCTAAGACATGATGGCCATCTTTCAGGTTAGGGCTAGTTAGACTTCACAGGCTCTAGACTCCCCCATATACAAGTGCCTGTTTGGATACATACAGGGTTATTCACAAAGCTTCCGAAGGCAGCCGTATGAATAACCGACCCGAAGTGAAGTGAGCTGAGCGCTGTTCGGCTATTCACTTCAGACTTGTACAGCTAATTTCAGCCATACATCAGCTTGCTTCGGCTGGCTTCGGGTCGGCCGAACATACTCAGCATGTTCGGCCAACCCAAAGAGCAGAAGGAGTTCGACTCAGCCAATCCAACATCTGGATCAGCTGAGCCGAACCTCCGGCAGGCTACTCACTGCTGTTCGGCCTATTCTCATAGGGACCGAACAGAGGTGTGTGACTAGCCGAATGCCGCCTAGCGTCCCCTGGTTAATCAGCGTCCCCTGGTTACCTGGTAACCAGAGGACGCTGAACTGTCATTACAATGAGAGCTCAGCGGAGCCGCTGTGATATCAAGGCCGGCTCAGCTGAGTTCTCATTGTAATGAAAGATCAGCATCCCCTGGTTACCCAGTAACCAGGGGACGCTGATCTGTCATTGCAAGTGGCCGGAGCCAGTCATGAGATGACGGCTGGCTCCACCCAGCTGTCAGTAGCAGGCTTTCGGGCCGGCCATTCGGGCCGCTTCGGCTTTCACCTCGGCTCAGTTGAGCCGAAACATATGCCTTCGGCTTGACCGAGCCGCTCGGCCAAGTTCGCAAGCTGTAGGGCTATAGTGAATAGCCCGTCCAGCAGCCCTTCGGTTCCACTGAACTGAAGGGCTCAGGCGGCCGAAGCTGACCGAAGGATCAGGCGAAGCTATGGCTGATCCTTCAGCTAGCTTTGTGAATAACCCCCTTAGTGATCACATCTGATCTTGTATTGGTCTGTATTATCCCCGTATGATCTGGGTTGGATCTTATATCTTCCTTCCATGTGCTTAAAAACATTATGTAGGCTATATACTTAAAACTCTGTCTATCATAATGTGATGTTGCTTTATTTCACATAGTCTGTAGCTGCCCCAATGCTGTCATGGTTGGAATCTGCTAGAGTAATAACTCTGTCTTGTGTTTATGCTACAAACCTGCTCTAAGGAAGTGTTCAGTGAAAGAGCTAACCTTTTACTACAGTGCCCTTGGGTCCTCTTGCCCTGGTTGACCACAATATAATCCAGAGATCTTGGCTGCGCTGCCAGCAACCACATGTCTCTTATTGTCTTTACTAATGTACAAGTACATTACAATAGAACACTCTATGAATAGAAGAGTAATATGAATGATAAAATGAAGTAGCTGTTTACAGTCTGTTTTGACTTGGATACACTATCTGAAAGAAAAAGAAATAATGTCTACTTTCAGTTTCCATAAAATCCTGTTAAAAAAAAAATGTATCCTCCGCATATATCACAGTTAGATTTAACAGAGCATACCCCTTCCCCATCTTCTTCAACTGGATTTTGGAAGTTGCTTTTGACTGCTTTAAAGAGAGTCCCACAATGCTGCAGCTCATTATAATCAACAAGTGCATATATTGTATTCTGACATTTGTAAGTGTACTGATAGGGATACATTTCAGTCATTTGCTCCCCTAGACTAACTTTAAAGATGACTTTGCTATATAACCCAAAGTCTTTGAGCCCACTGTTTTTTCCAAAGAGTATTGTGCATGTAATAAAATATATTTCATCCTTAATGCTTTCAGAGTTACACAGGAGTAAGTTATATCTATGTTATAAAAAATAATTTAAAAAGAGGCAAGGGCCAGCACCTATGGACCTGTATGAACGGACTTTGGGCTTTGAGGCACTACTGGGATCATCCAGAATTCACTGACAGGTGCATTTGGCCTGCAGTTGACGAACATCTGACATGCTTCAGGTTGATTTTGCATTCCCATAGACATTTATAGATAAAGGCCATCAACACAGCACTACATCTTGCTATACTAGAATTGGCTATATGTGGCTTTAAAAAAAGAGCCTCCAGCACGGAAAACAATGAGCAGCATAATAGTGACATCACCAAATCTCACTTCAAACCTCTTGAGAGAAGCAAACAGTAGAATCAGTGCCATACATCTCACACTACTGTTGTAGACTCTATTTGAGACAGGTAAATCAAGGTAAATTTTTTAGGGTACTGCTTAGGCACAAATAGCACTTCTTTGAGTTCCATATATAACATAGCCGATCTTCACATTTTAGCTCCACTTAAAACCTCAGAAAAAAGTGGAACAGGGTTTGGAGCAAGATGGTGATGTGAAAAGCTCAAGGAATAGAAGACACCTGGCAGTAGATATGTCTTCAAGAATATACTGTAGCTGCACAATGAGAAAATATATTCAGGAGCGAAATAGAAGAGTGAAGCCTTGTAGATTCAGCTTACTTAGAAACAGCAACTATGATTATCCAGCATGAATATAACAATATGCTTAGGGTATTTAGCCTGTTGAGATCTGTCAGTGCTGTGTCAATCTGCTCAAGGAAACTTTTGTATTACTAGACAGAACCTTATTCACCTTGGTAAGAAATGCAGCTTAGAACATTTGCTTATCACAAAACATAACAAGCAAACCTTATCGTCAGCTTGAGTGTCTGCCAGAAGTAAAATAAAAAAAATCTTCTTTTCTTTGAGCTAGGCTGAAAATAAAAATATTTAATTTATATTGTGTTTGTGAGGGCTCCTCTCCCTGTATTGAGGAGCAGTGCACACCATTCCACATTATCCACATTCCTGAAGTGTGTCCTTCTCACAGGAGTGCGCTCTGTTTTTATCTGTGCAAATACAAATAGGCTTTAAAGACAACAACTTCAAGCAACAAATAAAGTCAATCAGTAACTGCTAATTAGAAATGAGTAAGCTGCTTACAATCTGTTCTGCCAGAAATTTGCCAAATCTGCTGCCATGAAACCCTTTTATCAGGTTTGCCAATCCGTCTGTGGTTTCCCTTCGTTTTGTAAAATGTTTAACCTGGAAAAATGTATAATAATAATGATAAAAAATGTATTACCATGATCTTATTATTAGATCTGATTGATGGATTAATCAGGCTCTGTATACAAAATTCTAAGGTTTTACAGTGTATGTTTCTCACAGCCTAGGTGGGTTCTTTTGGGAAGGCTAATGTGCTTTCAATGACTACTGCAACTTCCTGGTGAATACATAACTAACAGTTATGATCACACCCACAAATTAGATTTGTGGTGAACACAGCCTTCCTATGATCTCCTGCAACCCCATCATCCAGACAATATGAGTATTGCACGTGTGAGCGGAGAAAACAGTTTTAATGGCTGTGGTATGATAGAATGCTAGACTTGTAAGTCATTGTGAATGCATGTGCTTCACATACAATTGATTAATATCTCTATGTGCACTATAACAACACGTTTCAATGTCTTTGAATACTTACCTCCAGCGTTTCACTTATTATGGGGACACTTGAGCTATGAAGCGCATTGAGAAATCACTGTATCCCCATTACCTATCTATGTTCTGATAGTGTTTATAGAGACATAAACTGATGTACTATATTCATTATGATGATTGTGAATTACATGTGAACATATAGAGCATGATGCATCAGACCTGGAGGTATTAATGAATTCAAACATTACTCATGTACATGATTGTAGGATGATTGTTAATAAAATTACAGAACCTTTAAAAGGAATAGCTGGATAGGGCACTATTTGTACCTATAAAGTCCTGTATTTATTTTTTTTACATTAAATATAATAGGGATGTTGGCACTCCCCTAATTGGGGAACATATTTAATAAAAACCTGTTCTGCAGTTCTGACTTTTATCCATTATATTGAAAAATAAAGTTTTGGGGTGGGGTATAAGAGCATAGATCACACATGTTCTACAGAGTGGAACAGTGTTAAATCTAAAGTACACCTGTCAACAGAAAAATGAAGGGCTCCACTTCTGACCTCCTTCTAAAAATGCTAACATACTGGCTTGTATGTTGAGTCTCTGGGGTTGATTTACTGAAGGCAAAAGGCTGTTCGCTTTGTAGGGTATTTACAATTTGCAGGGGAAGTTTCCACTATTAGTGAATGTGGTAAACTTCAATTTGCAAATAAAGAACAAATCACGTGCATGGAAAAGAATATAAGAAAACAGCAGAGCTTCACGTCATTCACTACATTAGGGGGAACTTCCCTGCAAAGCACAAATTCCCTTGCAGCCTATTTGCCTTTAGTAAATCAACCCCAGTGTCCTCAATACTTCTGAATCACTTATCCGGAACAAGCATGTCAGAAAAAAGTCAAGGGTCCTTACCTGCAAAAAGATTTTGGACAGATGCCTAGAATTAGGGATGCAACGATACCGATACTATTATCCATATCGGTCCAGATACCGAGTATTTGGGCAAGTACTCGTACTCGACCAAATGCTCTGATATGTACCTCCTATACCATAAATTCCAGTCAGAGGGAGAGCTTCCCCTGACCGGCAGTGCCGAGGGAGCATGGAGCCGGCTTCCTTTCCAATAAGAAAGCCAGGAGGTGGGTTTTGACCTGCCTCCCGGCTTCCTGATTGTCTAGGAAGCCAGTTTCCCATCCAATCTGGAAGTTGGGCGCCACATAATGATCCATCTCCTGGCTTCCTGATTGGTCAGGAAGCCAGTCTGTCTAGAAACATGTGAAGCCGGCATGATGTGCCACCCAGCTTCCTGATTGACTAGGAAGCCGGCTTTACTTGTTGCTAGAGAGCCTGGCTTTCTGACCAATCAGGAAGCCGGATGGCACCTCATGACTCACCGCTCAGCTTCCTGATTGGTCAGGAAGCCAGGCAGCCTCGGCAAGTGAAAAAGTAATTTTGCTAGAACAGCATCTTCACAAGCAATCAGGAAGCCGGGCGACAGAGGAGGAAAGAGGGGCAGGTAAGCAAGGCAGCAAACATGGGTCCCCCCCCCTCTCCTGAACTATACCAGGTTACATGGCAGGCTTGATGGGGCAAGGTTCTCTTTCCCACATCTCTGGCTTGGTGGATGTGGGAATCTGCCGGAGGGGGCTTATAGGAATCTGAAAACCCCCTTTAGAATAAAAGTACCCCCAAGAATCAGGCCCCCCTAATGAGTAAAGACCAGCTAAAAGGAGAAATAAACCATTTTACATGTGACCATTGCCCAGTGCAACAATTTGAGAACTTATTTTACATTTTTAAATGGTGTCTCTTCTCGGCAGCCATGCAATAACAAGAATTTTGTAGGAAAAAAAAATAGATAGCATAGTTGCCTAGAAAGATGAAAGCTGTTAATAAAACAATTACAAATGAAACCCAAGAGGTCATTCATGATTGAAATTTCCTTCAAAGCATAAAGCCTTGCTTCTTTTTCCTCACAAAAGATCAAAACTTAGGGGTCTATTCACAAAAGGGTGAAGAGTTTGGAGAAGGCGGGAGAAGTGAACAATCTAGGACAAAATAGCTGAACTAGAAAGTGAGCTGAATTGGAGAATTTTTCTGAATCGGCTATTTTGGCCTAGATTGTTCACTTCTCCTGCCTTCCCCAAACTCTTCACCTGTTTGTGAATAGACCCCTTAATTATCACCGTGGCAGACATTTTGTAATTACAGTTATTTATATGTATTAGACTACCCCCAACAATAAGTGATAGCTGCTTAGCATAAGAAGTCAAATGATTACAGCACACTTGCAGCATTGATGTGCTGCCTGTGATCAAAATAAAGATGAAGCACAAGAGATGTGTCCTCTCTCTCCCTCTCTCTCTCTCTGTAATAAAGCCTGAGATTTACATGAGCTGCATACTCCAAGGAGCTTATAACTGTCTGCTAGGAAATTAAATAGGTATAAAGTTGCCCTTTAACTGTGAAGTTGAATAAAATCATGAGACAATTGAGCTCATTTATATCTTGGAAATAAAACATTGGATTATTTATGCATCTGCCAGTTTAAATGGATTTTAAATACGATATTGCAACTAAATTGTTTTACTGACATATGTTCTTTTATATATGTTGCAGTTATCATTGACATTTTTTTTGGGGGGGTTTGCAATTTTCAAAGTGAACAGCCTATTTGCCTTTTGGTAAATTAACCCCTATGCATCATTGAAGTCATAATGATAATGCATGATATTCTAGCTCACTATTATGCTGTTTTTTTTCTTTAGCCCAAGTTACTTCCCCATGCTAACTGCCATGCCTTTGAAGTTCAGCGTAAAAATGGTTGAAAACTTTGCATGCCCTGGCACTATCCATGGAGAATGCAACAATTCAGTGCATATATTGTCCATACCTCAGTGAAGTCCTTGCTCCTGATTTATAGAAAGCCTGCACACTCCTGCTCACTACTCCTCCCTGTCTTATGCTCACAATGTATCACACTGACATCCATGTCTTTGCGATTGAACATGATGATGCCATAATATTGCAGATGTACCAGCATAATTTTCCCTTAGCCTGCAGAAATAATACAGAAGTTCCATGTTTTCATTAGCTATGATTCGGGTACATGCAAAGTATTATGGCATTGCCATACTGGAGTCCAAAAACTGCCTGCTGGTGAAAAGAAACAGATCAGCCCAGAAAATGAACAATGCACATTGCATAGGCAGTTTGATAGGATTGAGAAGGAGCTGCATTTTACAGCAAGCAAAAGCCATTATAATTGCTTGAAAATGGGTTTTTCTTTTCTTTGACTGGATTTTCCTTTAATAGCATTGTTTTTATGTATGGATTTCTATCTTTATATCTATAAATAACCCCCATAGTTTCAAACATTTATTTTCTCTACGCATAAACAGTAAACTGTCACCAAAGATCGATAACTGTGACACTGCCATTGAACGAGCCGTAAAAATATTGCGGTCATGCCTTTGGACAATACAAATGTATTCATGCAGTATGTCTCAAAGTAAATACTTTTATACTGTCTGCAGTTAGTTCTACTAGAGCAGTCCATAATGAGTAAGGCTTCACACATTATTGCTATTAAAAATGGGAGTTATCTCCCTATCATTGTTAAAATAACAATATAAAATTCTACAGTATGAAGAAAACAGCCTTTATTCAATGCCTGCCTGCATAATATCACCTTGGGGAAAAGATTACATCTTTCTGCAGTACTCTAAAAGATGTGTTTCATATTAGTGTGCTGCAGGTAGCAAAACAAATGTAACCTATTGCTGAATAATCACGATGCATCTGCTTTTGTCATGTTTGGAGAAACTCGACTGATCTTTTTTTAAATTTCAAGATGTTTCCCTGGAAGTAGGAAGGTAAGGAGCATGACAATCTCAACAAGCCCTAAAGGAAGCATAGGCAACATGCATGTAAATGCACAGCTTCAGTGGGGAAAAAAATGAATTTTTGATGTAAGTATACCCTCACTCCTTGAACATATCCAAGCAAATCAAACAGGCTTGCACATATAATCACCTTTTTATTTTTTATTTCAGTCCTTTGAACATTGTACTGGGGTCATCAATGGTCATGTGTTTCGAATTTCTAACTCTATGCATGGATGGTTGTACAAAGCAGTGCCTGTATCCCTTTAGATGTGTATGATCTTGGGGCTTGCTTGCAGTAGGTTGACAGGGATATGTAAGGAACGTGTATGCACATCTAAAGATGTGTTGAATTTACTTTTTACATAACACGCAAAAACATTTTCTGCCAGTCTAGTCTTCCTTACTAACTGCATATTTCCTGTTTTACTTGTTAGCAGACATTTAACAAAAGGCATGAGCTATATGGAAAACTTGATTGGAGCAGCTGACATTGGGGTAGAGTTACTAAAGGCAATTAGCCTCACTTTGCAAGGACATTTTTTTCTTTAGCTTAGTGAATGAGGTGAAGCTCTGCTGAATTTTCCCTTAGCTTAGTGAGTGACGTGAAGCTCTGCTGACTTCTATCATCTAATCATGTGCAAACACAAATTGATTGGGTATTCTTTGCAAAGTGAATTTTCACCACATTCATTAAGCTGTGTGAAAAAAAGTGAACAACCCCTTTACAAACTAAAAAACTATCCGGACTTTAGATATCCAGAAAATGCAAAGACAAGGGGCTTTAATCAAGGATTCATGGAATAGTACATACAAGGAATCCATAAAATATGACATTTTTATTGTTGTGTGTTTAAAAGCACATACAAATAAAAAAAAAAAACCCATACAATTTAAGAACAAAATGGGATGCAGAGCAAAGCGGATGAAGAGGACCAACATTCATGCATGTAGACAATGATAATAATTGTCTCTAATATTGTAGGCATTTTGCAAACTTGACAAAATAATTAGAATGTTTCGTTCTATGGTTTTATGCGGGTCCAGAATCTCAAAACGTTTCACAGCTTCTTCACGTTTCTAGCTTCATCAGGAGAAGGATTCACTGGAAGTGGGGTTGATAACATGGGTGAGTATACAACAAAAGAAAAAAAATTAGACCTTTATGATAACAAGGTATATTACCACATCCATTGATATAACTCTGCAAGATTGCCTCAAACCTGCAAATGCGGACCAGTGATACAAAGGAGATCTCAATCCCCTGGGTGGGGAACGTGAGGGGGCAAAAAGTTTGCATTATTTTTTCAACCCTTTAGAAAATCAACCTCATTGACTCAACCAGATATGAGGAGCAACATAGCACTTTGTTTTTACTTTTATCACAAAGGTACCATTTTGCTAACCACCTGAACATATTGCACCAATATAACAAGTGGAAATAAAATTTTCTACATCAGTGGTGAATCTCTGTGAATGTTAAACTGTGTCCATGAAGTTAAACAGAAAAAAAAACCTTTGGTTGTGTATTTGTTTAAAACATAACTGTAATATTGCTAGTATTACCCCCAGAAAACTATGAGGGTTATTCACAAAACTAACCGAAGGATCAGCCGTACCTCTGGCTGATCCTTCGGCTAGCTTCGGCCGACTGAGCCCTTCAGTTCAGTAGAACCGAAGGACTGCTGTACGTGCTATTCACAATAGCCTGTACTGCTCTCGAAGCTGGGCGAGCGGCTCAGCAGAGCCGAAGGAAAATGAGCCGAAATGAAACCCGAACCCGAAGAAGACTCTAGCAGGTCCTGGCCAATCCCAGCGGATCTTTATTTATTTTATTTTTTTATTGATTTTTTTCTAATTTTGTTTTTTCAATATTCTTTTTTTTTAAATCTTATTTATTTTTTAATTTTTTAACATTTATCATTTATTTACATTTGGAAACAGTTTTTTTTCTATGTTTTTTCCCCAACTTTTTTCACTGTTTTACTATTCTGCTCAGTACCACGGAGGTACCGAGCAGAATAGACGAGCCGAGCGCCGCATTCGGCTATTCATTCACCCACTATTCACTCACTGCCGGAGGTTCGGCTCAGCCGATCCAGATGTTGGATCAGCTGAGTCGAACTCCTTCTGCACTTCGGCCCAGTGCAGAAGAACCGAAGCCAGCCGAAGCAAGCCGATATACGGTTGATTTCAGCCGTTGTATGGCTGAAATCAGCAATGCAAGCCTGAAGTGAATAGCCGAACAGCGTTATGTTTGTGTATATGTTTGCTATCCTTTCAAAATTCCTTTTATAACAGAAATCATATTATGTTGAAGGTTGTCCGCTGCTTATCAGGATTCAGCTGCATTGCACAATGCTTTTAACATAATCTTTTCAAGATACTCCAATAGTAGAATTATAGGAATCTTACAAGAAAAAAAAAAGGAATAAAGGAAGAACATCTTTGGAGTGATGATACTCCCTCATGGTCAAACGATCAGGCTGGTGACAAAGGAAGCTATAAATCTTCAACAGTGTATAGGGGAGTCACGATCCGAGCTAAACAGAGTGGCAAAGGTGTGTGTATAACCAAAGTGGCTGAAAATAATTATAACGATGTTGTTTGCTAAAACAGTACACATGTATTACAACAATGGTTTACATTTTATGGAAGATTCCATTAAAGTATGCATTTATAAGACTTCAATTACCATACATGTACGTGTGGATCACTGCCTAGGGTAGTAACGTTTAAGGGGACAGCAGCAAACCTCTAAATGTACACATTGTAATACAGTTTTCATTAATTTGTTTCCCTCTTCTGTTCATCTCTGGAGCAATCTTGGACAAAAGTGTTTTGTTTTCATTGGTGCCTAGGGCAGCATGCTATCTAAATACCCTACACATACAGTATGTTTAAGGAATATTTTTGAAACTAATAGTAAGCACGTATAAATGGCACCATGACATTTATGAGTGTATCTGCACCTGTAAAACAGTTCAAGGGGCCACTGTGGACACCTGAGTATCCTATGCAAACACCAACATTCTGATAATGGGTATTAGCATTGGGGTAGGCACAATCCCACGGCCCCAAGGGGACAATTCATATGCTGCTTTGTTGCATGTGAGGTTTATTCAAAATCTCCATTGGCTATTGTAAAGTATGATGTATATAGATTTTAGTTAGAGTTGGATTACCGTATTTTGCGGTCCATAAGACGCACCGGACCATAGGACGCAGGGAGGTCCGGCGCGCCTTATGGAGCACTCGAGACTGTAGCTTCTGTCACAGCTTCTATGACAGAAGCTGTGACAGAAGCTGCAGTTAGTGACCGCTGAGACAGGTGGCGCTGTGATTACAGCGCCACGGTCTCAGTGATGACACAGAGCAGGCGAAGAACGTCTATTCTTCGTCTGCTCTATGGTTATCTCGATCGTCGCCACTGCTCGGTTTTAATACGAGTGATCTCATTAGATCACTCGTATTAAACGAGCAGTGGCTCCTGCTGCTGAACTCGATCGCCGCCGCTCGGCTTTAATACGAGTGATCTCGTTAGATCACTCGTATTAAACGAGCAGTGGCTCCTACTACTCGCCCGGCGCCAGAGTCCAAATGGTACCGAATCAGAGCAATCAAAAGCAGGGTCAAAACTAGCCGGATCATACACAATATATACAGAGCAGATATCAGCTGGGTCAAGCAGGAGCACACAAGGTAACAACACTATGGCGTCTATTCACTAAGCTGCCGAGGGCAGCCGAGTGAACAACCGACCCCAAGTGAAGTGAGCCAAACACTGTTCGGCTATTCACTTCAGGCTTGCATGGCTGATTTCAGCGGTATATCGGCTGAAATCAGCCGTAGATCGGCTTGCTTCGCAGAAGGAGTTCGACTCAGCGGATCCAACATCTGGATCGGCTGAGCCGAACCTCCGGCAGGCTACTTGCTGCTGTTCGGCCTATTCTCATAGATGCCGAACAGCAGTGAGTGAATAGCCGAATACCGCCAATCGGAATTCGGCTCGGCAATCCTGCTCGATACCTCTGTGGTATCGAGCAGAATAGAAAAAATTGTTAAAAAAGGAGAAAAAAAAGAATAGAAAACGATTGGGCGGAGCTAGCAGTGACAGCTAGCTCCGCCCAACTGTTTTCTATTGGCCGGGTGGTTCTGCTGCCGTCAAAAAATAAATAAAAATAAAATAAAACACAAACTCTCAGAAAGTTTCCCTCTGCTGATTGACAGCAGCAGTGTGCGGGTGCAATAGCTAGTTTGCTATTGGCTATTGCAAATTGAAATAGCCAATAGGAATGTAGCTATGCATTCCTATGCTTATTTTTTTGTTCTGATGGCAGCCAACGGCTCCGATATCAGAAGAAAAAAAAAAGACAACAGAGCAGGGAAAGGTTTATTCTGCAGAATAAAACTTTCCGGCAGAAAGTAACTCTCTCCCGGGCAGCCGGGAGAGTTGGGCTATCTGGAGATCAGTGTCCCTGGTTATCTGATAACCAGAGACACTGATCTGCCTGTGCAAGTGGCCGGAGCCAGCCGTGAGATGCCAACTGGCTTCACCCAGCAGACCGTAACAGGCTGTCTTTCGGCCAGCTTCGCCTTTCACCTCGGCTCAGGTGAGCTGATGCATATGCCTTCGGCTCCACTGAGCCGCTTGGCCGACTTTGGGAGCTGTACGGGCTATAGTGAATAGCCTGTACAGCAGCTCTTCGGTTCTACTGAACCTAAGGGGTCCTGGGGCCGATGCTAGCCGAAGGATCAGCCGAAGCTATGGCTAGATCCTTCGGCAGCTTAGTGAATAGACCCCTATGCAGTGTGCTGACACAGGTGATTTAAAGGTGAGCTGTCCAATCACCATTGTTTCCCAGGCAAGGGCTGTGTCTGGTGAGTTTTGCTGTGTCTTGAAGGGACAGCCCAAATCCTAGTACTGACAGGTGTACTGTTAGTTACAGATGATACAGTTTAAGGGCAATAGGTCCCACAGACAACCTAATGTCAGGTTTGCTTCTCCAGACATTGGGTGCACACTCTTTTTTTGTTTCCAGCCACCAGCTTCAAAGCATCCCGTTATTTAGAAAAGCAATAAGGTTGGCCAGCATTGTAATGATGCATACCTTGAGCTAGGGTAAGCCCTACAAACATCTGCACATTTTTTTATTTACCATCCAGTAGTCTGGGCAGTTAATTTATTAAAGATTTGCATAGAAAGGGGTTGGGGGATGGGTTTTTGTAACAAAAAATTTTTTGAGTTAAAAAAATCAAATTCCCAGAGAACTATACTAATTCGGGCCACTCTATGTCTATGGAAGTCAGCCCTATAACAGTTCAGACTCTGGAAGGAAAAATTAGTCTTTTGAACACCAGAAAGGGGCCCCCATGTGCAATTTAACTGGTAATTATACAGGCTTACCCTAGCACTTATTCAGGTCTGTTTGTCTTAGGCACCAGATGTGGGTTTTCGGTAGTTCGCAATCTCACTTTGCAGAGGATTACATTACCAGTAACAGATGCATACACTTTATTATGCCTACAATGGAGAAATGCTATTTGTTTAGAAACGAAGAGCAAAAACACAAAACAACTTTTGCAGACTTAAGACATTTTTATTTATGTTTTGCTTTTTTGTTATTTTTAATTTTCTTTTTTATTTATTTATGAATAAAAAGACAATCATCATAATAGTCATATTAACAGCAATTCTTATCTTGAATAAAGCGCTTTAGGAATCTCTTCTTTGGGTGGATCTCCGAAAATTGCTTTAGCTTTGTGTTTTTTGTTTTTCCATCATCTTTAATGTTGTAGAGTCCTTTCCTTGCCCATAGTTCTTCTGTCTGTGGTTTAGTATTTGTCAAATAGTTATTGTCCCAAGCTGAGCAACCTGCAGTCTTCTCAGATTCCTTTTCAATAAAAACCATCATTTTAACACCTTGAGGCAAAAGACGTGGCCTGTTATTCCCTGATCCTGTTTGCATTAAATCTGTAGCACATAACCATTCACCTTCTCCTTGAGAGTCTCCAGGTTTAAAAGCAATTCTGGTTTTAACAGGATGAATTAACTTGTTTTCAGTTCGATCAGGGGAACCAACTTGTAAACTTGATTGGCATAAAGTGTTACTCTCAAAGTTCTGTTAAGAGAAATTAAAATCAAAATGGTAAAAAGTAATTTTTTTCTTAGGCATATTGTACATTGATTCCTTATGCCCATGAAAAATACCCTTTTTATTGCTAGTTGTTGTAAAGAAGGACTCCACCAATCTACATACAAACTGGAAACATAGGGGTCTATTCTCGAAGCAGCCGAAGGATCTAGCTGTAGCTTCGGCTAATCCTTCGGCTAGCTTCGGCCCCAGGACCCCTTCGGTTCAGTAGAACCAAAGGGCTGCTGTACGGGCGATTCACTGTAGCCCGTACAGCTCCAGAACTTGGCCGAGCGGCTCAGTCGAGCCGAAGGCATATGCATCGGCTCGGCTAAGCCACGCTGAAAGCCGAAGCTGGCCGAGCAGCCGGCCATTGGCCGGCTGACAGCCTGCTTCTGACAGCTGGGCAGAGCCAGCTGTGATCTTACGGCTGGCTCCGGCCACTTGCAGAGAGATCAGCGTCCCTGGTTACCAGCTAACCAGGGACACTGATGTCCAGACAGCCTAACTCTCCCGGGCGCTCCGGGAGTCTCCGCCAAGGAGAGAAACACTGTTTTTCTTTTTTTTTTATTCTGACATGAGCCGTGTCAGAATAGAAAAAAATTTTGCCCATCGGAATGCATTGCTAGATTCCTATTGGCTATTTCAATTTGCAATAGCCAATAGCAAACTAGCATTGCACCCACCCCCTGCTGCAGTTCTTCATCAGGTCCCCACTACTGATTGACATCAGCAGAGGGTGGGTACAATAGCTAGTTTGCTATTGGCTATTGCAAATTGAAATAGCCGATAGTAATGTAGCAATGCATTCCTATGGCCAAATTTCTTTTTTCTTTTGTTTGACGGCAGCAGAACCACCGGCCAATAGAAAACTGTTGGGCGGAGCTAGCTGTTATTGCTACCTCCACACAATCGTTTTCTATTTTTATTTTTCTACTTTTTTAACTATTTTTCTGTTCTGCTCGGTCCCACAGAGAGACCGAGCGAACAGCCGAGCCGAATGCCGGTCAGCGGCATTCGGCTATTCACTCACTGCTGTTCGGCATCTATAAGAATAGACCGAATAGCAGCGAGTAGCCTGTTGGATGTTCGGCTTAGCCGATCCAGATGTTGGATCGGCTGAGTCGAACTCCTTCTGCACTTCAGGTGCCACGCGAAGCCACACGATGTTCGGCTGATTTCAGCCGATATTCGGGTGAAATCAGCCGTACCAGCCTGAACTGAATAGCCGAACTTCGCTTTAGGTCAGTCATTGACTCGGCTGCCTACGACAGCTTAGTGAATAGACCCCATAGTGTTCACCTCAGGATAATTTCAGAAAATGTCTATTACATAAAGTGAATGAACAATTAGAGGTCTACTTTTTTCAATTGCAATAATGTATATTATTTTTAAGGCAAGGAATTAAACAGCAGGACAGCTAAGATAGCATAGTGCAAATTGTCCATCAGTAAATTAATAACATTATGATGACTTGCCCAGCCACATGGGGGAAAGTCATCTCATGGTCATCCTAAATCATGGAGGACAGCCTGCTTGTGCCAGAGACTGCACTGGGCAAGAGCACAGAAAACAAGAAAGGAAAAGAAAGGGAAGAAGTGTAGAGGGCAGAGAAAGTAGGGCCTTAGGGAAGGGCAGACTACTAGAGGAAGAGAAAGGGTGAAGGAATATGGGAGTCCAAGTGGAGAGTCAGAGAGGAAAGGAGGAGAAAGAGAATGAACTGGGGTCCCCCCCTTCTTGACCCGAGGTGAAGATAAAATTAAAAATGACCAAGCAGCAAGGCCAGGGGGGCGTGTCCTAGATCTCATGGCGGCGGGACGCACCTAGACTGAGCTCCGGGTTTCCCCTCTCTGCAGACAGGACAACTCGTCCACTATGCTGCACGCTGCATACTAGCAACGCTAGCTCTACTGACCTACCAGCTGACTGTCATGAAGAAAGGCACAGGGCGCTCGGGCTCTGCGAAGACGCCGAATAAGGGAGTAATTACACGCTTCAGTTCCAGTTTTCCGGGAGTTCTATGCCTCTCTTTATAACATCAGGCCCCACTCCACCTCTCAAACTAAACAAATACATTTGGACCGTATTAACACCTATTTGGCAGCTAGTCCCTTTACTACATTAGAAGAAACTTAATTAGAGGCCTTAGAATCCCCTATTAACGAATTAGAAATTAAACAAGCGATCGCCTCAATGGCAGCGGGTAAAAGCCCAGGCCCTGATGGGTATAGCCTTAAATACTATAAAATGTTTCAAACGTTACTAATCCCCCATCTGAATATATATTATAACTCTTTCTTCCTGGGGAACCCCCCGCTATCGACCACCCTCCATGCTCACATATCGGTCTTTCCCAAAGAGGGTAAGGACCCGACTATATGCAGTAGCTACAGACCCATTTCACTCTTAAACACAGATATAAAGCTTTACGCAAAAATTCTCGCCACGAGACTTAACTGTTTGATACCCCAGCTGATTTTACCAGATCAAACCGGCTTTATTCATGGCCGAGAGGTCAGGGATAGTACTCAGCGGGCAGTATCTCTCATACATTACTCATCTATGTCTTCCTCTCATACTATTCTAATGTCAGGCGATGCAGAAAAGGCATTTGATAGGGTGGACTGGGACTATTTACAGGCCACTCTACATCACATTGGAATTGGACCGAAGTTTCTGGCAGGGATAATGGCCCTATATACACACCCCACAGCCTGTGTAAAGATAAATGGTAGCTTATCGAAGGAGTTCCCTTTATTTAATGGTACACGACAAGGATGTCCTCTTTCCCCCCTCTTGTTTGCGTTATTTTTAGAACCACTCCTTATTACTATTAGACAGAATCAGAATATCGTAGGCATTACAGTGGACAACTGTGAACATAAGCTAGCTGCATATGCGGACGATATTCTCTTCTTTATTCAAACACCTCGGATTTCTTTACCTTCCCCTATACAGGAATTTGACATTTTTCACAAAATATCTAATTTTAAAATTAATCTCACTAAATCAGAAATAATGAATATCATGACACCTCTGCGCATAGTAACAACACTAAAAGAATCTTTACCTTTTAATTGGCAAATTCACAAGATGAAGTACCTGGGAATATATTTGACCCCAAATACTTCGGATTTATATATCTCTAACTATCTCCCCATTCTTAATGTTATTAGAAGAGACCTCACCACTTGGCACCAACACAGACCTTACATTTCTCTCACGGGCAGGGTTAATGCCATTAAAATGATGATCTTACCTAAGATGCTATATTTATTTCAAACTCTACCTATACACTTGCCTAGTCATTACCTGTGTACCCTTAAATCTGGCTGTCTGGACAGCCAGTTAGGCTGTCTGGACAGCCAGTTAGGCTGTCTGGACATCAGTAGGGCGATATGTATGGAGACGATCTTCTGCCAGGATCTCATATAGAACCCTTATTAAGGCTAGGTCGGAGGGTGGCCTGGCACTGCCAGACTTCAACTTGTATTACCAAGCCGCAGCACTCAATAGAGTGTTAGATTGGCATCACCATTCTAAAAGTAAGTCATGGGTTAAGATAGAAGAATCCCTTTTAGGACGATCCTTACTGAGTACATGTTGGATACCTCGAACTCTGTGGCAATTGGAATCTGTGATATCCCCGCTGACTGACCATACTCTTAACATCTGGGATAAGCGGTATGTGGATTTGATTGGCCAGTATAATTCACCATTGATGCCCCTAACTGGCCATAATTACTTTCCACCGGGGATGCATAATAGCGTTTTTTTACATTGGACCACACTCCCTATACTGAGACTATCCCAGGTCCAAAATGGAACACAACTTTGCTCCCTACAGCATTTAAGGAACCAGTGGGGGACGTTCCCATTTGACTCATGGAGATATAGACAATTAGATCATTTTATACTTAATCTTCCGAAACCGTTACGGCCTGTTACAGAACTTACCCCCATGGAAGCTTTATGCGCCATGGAGGTTGCTCCGAAACATGGTATCTCCCAACTATATACGATTCTCCTTAATCTCAGCTCACAGGAATTTCCTACATATTTGGGACAATGGGAGCGAGAGCTTCAAATTACCTGGCCGACACACCGTAAACGGCAAATTTTACGGGCTAACTCTACCCTGTCGGTCAGCACTTTAGTGATAGATAAGATGTTTCGCTTTTTGTCTAGATGGTACTACAGCCTGGAGAGGATACATAAAATGCATACATCCAGGTCGAACACCTGCTGGAGGGGGTGTGGAGAATTAGGTACTTATCTACACATGTGGTGGACTTGTCCTAACTTATTACCGTTTTGGTCACAAGTGATAGAGAGTATTAAACTCGTAACTAATGTCTCCATAACTATGGATCCAACAGTATGCTTACTCCATGTTACGGATGTTCCAGCACTGGTATATAACAAATCATTGATCCCTCCGTTGCTTAATGCTGCTAAAACCATAATTCCTCTTTATTGGAACAAACCAACCATCCCGACTAGGGTAGAATGGTTCCAAAGAGTAGAATACTATAGAACAATGGAAGAATTTACTGCAATTAAGTATGATCAATACGAGAAATATGAAATTAAATGGCAACCTTGGAGACGGTTTGGGCAGACATTAGAGGCTGCTGAGAGTTCTTAAATGATAAATTAGTGGGGAATTATATTGGTATCGTGTGGGATGTTATGTTCTCTTTCCTTGAACCCCCAGAAGGTTGAAGAATAGGTCTTAATTATAAATATGCAATATGCAATTTGAAAAAGTTGAGATGAATTTATAATTTATAAACTGTGTATAATATTGAGCGCTCACACTATTTCCCTTTTCCCCTATCCCTCCCCTTCTTTTATTAAGTGAACCTACTATAGGGTCTGGATATTATACTGCGTAAGGATCAGTTTTTATAATTGAATTTTATGTTGAGTAATTGAGAAACTAAATGTCTTTATTGTAATATAATATGTAATATCTGTAATATCTTCTTTATGTCTTAAATTAATAATAATAAAATAAGTTAAATGGAAAATTAAAAATGACTTGGTGACGAGGGAGCATGGAGCTGTCTGGGCAGCTGGGCAGCTGGGCAGCATGTAATGACTCGCTGCCTGGCTTCTTGATACCGGAAGCTCAGGTATCCTCAGATCTTAAATATTTCCTTAAATATTAATTAACTGTTTATATGCAACTTAGATTTTTTAATACATCTTTAAATGTATCTCATTAAAGGTAATGTATTATACACAATATAATAAAAGTAAAATTACTACCTGTATATATGTTAGTTTAAATTTGTTTAATACATCTTTAAATATTATGCATTAATAGTAATGTATTATGCCCAATTTAATAAAAGCATAATGGCTCTAGTTAAAATGAAAAAAAGACACGCACTGTTGGAACTTGAGACATACTTTATAGAAAAAAAGGTATTAATTATCTGTCTTTGAATATATTATGCTCTCTGTGGGATTGATGTACTTCAGGAGCTGCAGTGATCTAGTCATGTTTAAAGGAAACTCCTATTTTTAAAATCCCTATGCGTACTAAAACACTTAATCTACTTACTGTAATACAGCAACTCCTCACTTAACAACGTACCTGTTTAACAACCGCTCAGACTTACAACCAGCTCTTTGACCATTTGATATTGTACACTGTACGAGTACTTGGGTCAAGCTCATCTCGCATCACCCTTTCTCAGTCTGTCTCTTTCCTGCAGTTGGTCAGTCAGTCAGTATTCACTACTCTACTGTACATTGGTTGCAAACATTAGTCATGTACTGTATATTAGCGCTGATTTCATCTATTCCTCAATTAATGATTAATTCGCTTAATGACCTAGTCGTAGGAACGGAACTTGGTCATTAAGTGAAGAGTGTCTGTACTTACAAATTTAAAAAAACATTGTAATAATAAATATATTATAGTTGTTATAGAATTATAACTGTGAATGTATCATAGGTAATGGTTAAAAAAAAAAAATATGGAAATAACATTTTACTTGTAATTTAAAAAATACAAAAAAGTTTTAATTTAAAAATAAACAATACACATAATTTTTAAACATTGGGATAGTCAAGTATTCCTATCAAAAATACACACTATATTTAAGTAATAATATTAAACTTTACAACTTACCTTTTCTGGTTTTATCTCTGTCTGAATAACCATAGTGATTGTAGTAATCCTGATCAGTGAGTAGCAGCAGACTGGATTTACTAAACTACCTTGTTCTTTTATACTGATTCCAGTTAAACCCAACCCTTTATTTATCATTCATACCTAAATTAGCTTTACCTGGAGCACTATTCTTAATCAAATATCCTTGCACAATGCTTATGCAAACAATACATTTTAGGATTTCACACTAACTTGAAAACCAGTATTTTTGAACAAAAATTCTAACTTTTTTCAATAAACTTGAAAAAAACGTAAACATTAAAATGGTGTAAAATATACTTTGCCTAAGTGCAAGGTATTAAATATATATACTGTATGTAAACTAACATAGTATGTAATGTATCTATTTACAGGTTTACTTTTGAGTTATAGAAACCATTTAGCCTATGACAGTACAATTATTTTGTGGATTAGGAAAGCAACCTACAACTGTCTATCAGCAATCTGTCACAGTGCAATTCATGAGTTATGTTAATACAGTAATTTATCTTCCATAACTGTTGATACAACTGTACAATTGTCGCAAACATGGTCAACATTTAGACAAGAACAGTAATCAAGGTTTATTACTGAAAACAACACTGGTCACAGAAAACTTCTTGTCACAGGCTGTTCATTTCTTAAGGCTGCTGTGCCAGCACATTTATGTCATAATAACTACTTGAGCAGAAAAAAATATACTTTTCAAGTTTGGCCAGTTATTGTTTTGAAACAACTAGTGAAATGTTTCCCATTTATAACCTAAAGCCCCACTAAGATTATATTTCTGGTACAAAGTATTGTGGAGATATTAAAAAATTAAATATAATATGTATTTATAAATGTGACTTTTTAATATGATGCTAAAACATATAAAAATAAAGTTGACAATACAACTATAAAAAATATAAATAAGTAGCTATGGAGATAAGGAAGGGCAAAGAGTTAATTAGGGCTAATTATGGGTAACTAACAATGATTAGTTACATTTGGAAAAACCTAGTAATAAGCCGAAATTCATGCCCACTTATCTAAGGGCATTCAAATATTCCATCAGAAATTATAACAATCATATTATATTATATTATCAATAGATCACTCATGCAAACCAATGTTTACACGGTGTCAACATTGGTTTACATGAGTGATCTATTGATAAAATGTAAATTACACCTGGTGAGCCTATAACAGATGACATGCAGTAACACATATCTGTGATTTGTTTCTCCCCACTAAACAGAAGGAGGGAACCTAATAGAGTAAGAAAACACAATTATTAAGAATTTCATAGCTACAAATTGTTCATGTGTAAATGCATGCAAGTTTTAGTGCAATGTTGAGGGTTAATTGCTTTGCAGAGAGCTTTATTTGTTACTATAACTTAAAACTCAATTACCAGTGCTTGAATATCTATGTCATGTACAAGTTCTATAAATGAGAAAGTGTTAGAGTTCTAACAATTATGCTTCTAAAATTAAGAGGAGATTTACAGATTGCTACACCAGTAAACCTGTATTTATCCATTTAGGAGAATTGGAAAAAACATACTTTTTACTTGATTGTTGTATGAGATAAGTAAACATTAGAGCAGGTATCTAGCAATTGAACCTTCTGAACAGCAACTTGATATTTGCGTTAATCAAAGAAGGAGATACAAATAAATATATTATATTTGGGAATATTTTATTTAGGAATTACTTGGTTGGGGAATAAATTTAGTATAGTTTTTTTGTGATAAATGAGTAGTTGTCTATTTCTGAAGATGCTATACCATGGGCTATGAAAGATCATATTCAGCCTAATTAATACTCAGGAGAAATTTGGGCCATTAAGGGTCATGGAGCAAAAAGGAGTACTTTATTAAGTAAAGGGAAGGGGATATTTCATCACCAACCAAATCCATTGGCTGAGTCCCTCAGCTTGATTTCTATTTTTGGGGAATCGTCTGCCCATCTATGGCTCCCTAAAAAAGATTTAGGCTTCCATTAATTATGGGCCATTCTACACTCTTCCTTAAATAATGATTACCTGTTTATATGTAAATTAAATATATTTTAATATGTCTCTAAATATTATTCATTATTAGTAATATATTGTACCCAATTTATTAAAAGCAAAATCACTAGTTTGAATGAAAAAGACACAGTTCTTACATTTAAGACACCTTAAGGAAAAAAATTATAATTAGCTGTCTTTCAAAATATTATGCTTTTTCTCTGGAACTGATGAGAAGCTGCATTCTAGACGGGCAGATAGATAGATAGATAGATAGATAGATAGACATTTCTAATTCAAAAGAAAATGACATGAGTTATATGTAGAATTATAACTATTCAGGTATTGGGGCCAAGTAGTCGCACTGATTAATTCAGTCTTTGATGTCTCCATCGACCTCTCCCCACTTACTTGCTTGTTAGGGGGCATAGAAACCCCCAGATTGTCTACTAATTTAAAGACGGCTGTCCATAGAGCACTATTTACTGCTAGGAGACTTATTGCTCGTAAATGGATATCGCACTCCCCACCTACTGTTTCTGAGTGGATGTTAGAACTAGATAGGATTACTGCCTTAGGACGTGTAACATACCAAAGGAGAGGGCTTGATCATAAATTCTCCCTGGTCTGGTTCTCCTGGCTGAGCTTCAGATCCCAGTAGCAGTAGCTCTTTGGATATTTTTCTATGGTATTAGCTTGTACTAAACATCTGTTTGCCAATGATACTGCCCTCTCTACATATGCAAAGGCTTCATATATCTTTATGACTCACATACTGCCTGTACGAACCCTTGTAATTAAGTGATTGTTTCTGGTCCTCGTGTCGTGAGGTGCTAGTTTGGTACTTGGTGAAGTTTTGAGCTTTTTTCCCCTTTTTTTCTTCTTTTTTTTGTGTGTCTACACCATGTTATTGTCTGTTTATAAAACTGTTTAATAACAACGATCTGATTTAAAAAATTATAACTATACATATATCCTGTCTCATGAGTATACAATAAAAAATATATATATAAAAGTTAAGTTTTACTTGTAATTTGAGAATACCAAAAAACGTAATAATTTAAAAAAATAATACACAAATGTTTTCCAAAGTAAAATCTGTCTGTTTAGAAACAGCAAAACACTAAAATAAACAAGTATTTCTATAAAAAAGACACACTAAGGGGCCTCTTCACTTCACTTTGGCTAGCTTCGGCCCCAGGACCTCTCTGGTTCAGTAGAACCGAAGGGCTGCTGTACGGGCTATTCACTCACTGCTGTTCGGCATCTATAAGAATAGGCCGAACAGCAGTGAGTAGCCTGCCGGAGTAATCCAGATGTTGGATCGGCTGAGTCAAACTCCTTCTGCACTTCGGGTCAGCCGAGCATGCTGAGCATGTTCAGCCGACCTGAAGCCATGCAAAGCAAGCCGATGTACGGCTGATTTCAGCCAATATACGGCTGAAATCAGCCGTACCAGCCTAAAGTGAATAGCCGAACAGTGTTCGGCTCACTTCACTTCAGGTCGGTCATTCACTCGGCTGCCTACGGCAGCTTAGTGAAAAGACCCTTAAATTTAAGTAGGAATATTAAACTTTTCAACTTACCTTTTCTGGATTATTCTCTATCTGAATAACCATTATAATGGTGGTAATCATTAACAGTGACTAGTTACAGGGCACACTGGTTTCACTGAACTACCTTTTTCTTTTACACAGATTTCAGTCATACCCCCACCCCTTATTTGTATTTATACTTAAATAGGCTTCACCTGGATCACCATTTGTAATCAAACACACTGTACTTGTACAATGCTTATGTAAATAATAAATTTTTAGGACCTCTCATACTTACTTGAAAACCAGTATTAAAAACTTGCAAACAATAAAATGGTAATAACTGTTTTGGCTGGGTGTAAGGTAATAAAGATACATACAGTATGTAAATGAACATATCTTGTAATGTACAGGATACGTATTGGTTTACTTTTGTTTTTAAAACATTTAGGGGGTTATTCACTAAAGAGCTGAAGGATTCTTTGGCTCTCTTCAGCCACCTCTGTCCTTCAGTTCAGTCGAACCAAAGGGGTGCTGTACAGGCTATTCACAATAGCAGAGCATGTTCGGGTGACCTGAAGTGCAGCTGAAGGCAGCCCATGTATGGCTGATTTCAGCTGCTTCGGCTGGGTTATTCACTCGGCTGCCTCTGGCAGCTTTGTAAATAACACCCTTAGTCTAAATAATACAATTATTTTGTGGTTAAGGTTATAATGTACAACTGTCTATCAGTTCAAAGTCCTATACAAGGCAATGTATGAGTTATGTCAATACAGTTATGTATCCTCTCTTACCAGTGATGCAACTGTATAGTTGTTACTGTCAAAATTTAGACAGAACAATAATTAAGGTTGATTACTAAAAGTAGCACTGGTCACAGGAAACTTATCAGCTGTGATTTTTTTTTGAAGGCTGCTGTTTCTTGCACAATTATGTCGTATTAACAACTTGTGTAGAAAAAGAGAAAAAACTTTGACTAGTTTTAAAACAACTAGTGAGATTTGTTCCATTTATACCCCAGTAAGTTTATATTCATTGTAAAGCATTGCAAAGATATTTAAAAAAATATTTAAAATATTTAATGTTTTTTTTAATATGAAAAAAACTGCATACCTCTACCTTCTCCTCCCCCTCTCATAATTGCACTGCAGTACATGGCCGCCAGGAGGTACTTTGGAGTGCTTTTCAAATGAATGGTAATGCAACGCACCTAATGCAGGTAACTGTGCAACAGTGATTGTTAAACGCACAACACTGTACTTTGTTGGTAGTTGGTTTGCTATTGGCGCAAAAAGCAGCAATTTCTGCCTTTTTCTCGAAATGCCAATGACTTGGGTTTGGGTTAAAGTTATGGTCGACCCAAACATGAAGCTTACTCTTACTTGGCAGCATTTCTGATGCTTTCAGGTTTTCAGTATCTGTAGTCAAAGAAAGTGTATAGTCTTTTTAATTTTTTAAGGTATACATGCAAAAGAGATCAACTTGTCTACTATGGGGTCTCTTCACTAAGCTGCCATAGGCAGCCGAGTGAACGACCGACCTGAAGCGAAGTGAGCCGAACGCTGTTCGGCTATTCACTTCAGGCTGGTACGGCTGATTCCACCCGTATATCGGCTGAAATCAGCCATACATCGGGTGGCTTCGAGTGGGCCGAACATGCTCAGCATGTTCGGCCGACCCGAACTGCAGAAGGCGTTCGACTCAGCCGATCCAACATCTGGATCGGCTAAGCCGAACCTCCGGCAGGCTACTCGCTGCTGTTCGATCTATTCTTATAGATGCTGAACAGCAGTGAGTAAATAGCGGAATGCCGCTGAGCGGCATTCGGCTCGGCTGTTCTGCTCGGTCCCTCTGTGTGACCGAGCAGAACAGAAAAATGGTTTAAAAAGTAGAAAAAAAACAATAGAAAATGATTGTGCGGAGCTAGCAGTGACAGCTAGCTCCGCCCAACTGTTTTCTATTGGCAGGCGGTTCTGCTGCCATTAAAAAATATATATAATTTCACCATAGGAATGCATTGCTAGATTCCTATTGGATATTTCAATTTGCAATAGCCAATAGAAAACTAGCTATTGCACCCGCCCTCTGCTGCTGCCAATCGCCGTAGGGGACCTGATGGAGAACTGCGGGTCCCCTCTGCTGATTGACAGCAGCAGTGGGCAGGTGCAACCGCTAGTTTGCTATTGGCTATTGCAAATTGAAATAGCCAATAGGAATCTAGCATCTAATAGCAGGAGACTCCCGGAGCGCCCGGGGGAGTTGGGCAGTCTGGAGATCAGTGTCCCTGGTAACCAGGAACACTGATCTCTCTGCAAGTGGCCGGAGCCAGCCGTAACATCACGGCTGACTGCCCAGCAGCCAGCTTCGGCTTTCACCTCGGCTCGGTCGAGCCGAGGCATATGCCTTTGGCTCAACTGAGCCGCTCGGCCCACTGCGGGAGCTGTATGGGCTATAGTGAATAGACCGTACAGCAGCCCTTTGGTTCTACTGAACCGAAGGGGTCCTGGGGCCGAAGCTAGCTGAAGGATCAGCCGAAGCTACAGCTAGATCCTTCAGCAGCTTCGTGAATAGACCCCATATGTGTTGTTATCTCAAATAAAACTTGCGTTTATGCATAGTTTTTATATGTACCTGGGAGCAGCCACATTTGCTCATAGGGTGTTGAGCAGTGAATCAAATGTAAATCTATCTCTATATGAATTATAATTACAAAGTATAGAAGAGCAAGCATTACAAAGTTTGAAGCCCTTTAAATAATATATTTAAGATAGCAAAAATGCAATAATAATAATAATACAACATGTGGAAAGGATTAAATATGCTATACTTTCCCTTTACATTGCTTTATTATTACAAGTGATGCTAAAACCAGCTGCAATTATTGGCATGTGTGTAAATTACCTGAATAACTGATCATTAATCACCGATCACCAATTGGTCTTCTGCCTTCAGAATCAAATTGTATATACATGTAGTAATTGCTTGGCTGTGGGAATGTAACAAAGGGCAAGGTAAAAACAAATAATTTGGCATAATACGGCCTTCCAGGTGTTGTGTTTCTAAGTACTCTGTGGCCAAAAGGTTCACATATAAATTGTCCCTGTTTCAATATTATTATTATCATCATCATTATTCAGGATTTATATAGCACCAAATGTTTCTGCAGCGCTTTACAATATAACATCTCTCTATAGCTGTGCAGGCTGTACAAGTTTATTCCAAAAAGTAGAATTACACATCATTCACATTTCTATTAACTGCAATTAATATGTAAATTGAGTTTTTATTGAATGGTGTGATGTATCTGGAGGCAACTAGCAGAAGTAGGTGTGAAAGTTTCAGCATTCCAAACAATGGAGATAAGTTGTAAAAGACACACCTGCCTCTTGGAACCCACATAATGTCAAACAAACAGACATCCTGACTGCAGGACTAATTTTAGGTTTTGGTAGAACATACAAAAGGAGTGACAACTAGCACCTTGCGCCAAACCCTGTGTAGCTGCAAGCACTATAAGAAGTGTTACCCTCTGAATGTGTCAAATTATAATGAATGTGCTGCGCTTCATCTAGAACAATAAATAAACAAATCTCTATAATAAATAAGTGCTAAATAATACATGCAATCAAAGTGTTCACAATTGCTCTTCTTGTAAATAATATCCCTCTGGGAAGTTCAATCAAAAATATATTGTCCGTCTTCAGATGTGCACAAATGTGGAATCACACGTACAGATTTGTCTCAAGTGCACCACACTCTTCCACTGTGAAAGTTCTTATTACAAAGTCCATACACCAATTCCAATTATCACCCAGGTGCTCCCCCCCTCAGTGGGCCGCTCACCTTATAAGTAGACCTAAACAGGTCTAAAATCACTTCATAGGATCTCCAATCGATCTCATTCAAAGGCCATCTCTCCACAATCGTTACACAGAAAATGACGTCAGCATGTCATCATGACCATATCCAATCAAATATAAAAATAGCCCAAAGCGTGAAACCGCAAATTTAAAAAACTCCTTTATTTAAAAAACTCACATAGGAAAGTTGACATAAAACCTCAAGTAAAATGTATGTCCGACAACTCTCTCTCCGTGTCACCGTGTTCTCTGGGTGCAAAGACAGATCAAACAGGAGCTGTACTGCCAACCATGCAATGTCCAATCCACATCTGCGAGACTCCGCCCTACGCGTTACGTCACAATTGACTTCATCTGGGGCTTGGAGTCGCAGACACAATCAAAGGATTATAAAGCCGACAGTCTCCACGGCAACTGGGGATACTCCCTCTCATGAGGTGCAAGCACAGGATAAAACACCTCTGCTCCACCCCTCAGCGAGGACCCAGCTTAACGCTGGTCAATGTATAAACTTCCCAGGGATGTCGTGCGACTGCCGTTCACAACATCAAATAAATGAATCTGCTGCGGATGCAATAATATAGTTCTACTACCAACATCTGAATAATATGCTGTAAATAAATTCCAGGATCCCCACAGAATTAGTATATACTAATAAATGTGAAAGCAGATATATATCCACACATCTCTCTAATAATATGAATCTCATACCCTCCAATACAAGGGAAGATGGCATAAATGGATATTAAACACGTGAATAAAACATATAAAACCCCAAACCTTATACATCACTAATAACGCACTTAATGTCAAAGTCTACATTTAACCCCTTCTGCATTAAGGCAGCACATCCATTATAATTTGACAGCTGACATCTCCATCCAGCTGTCATTTACGAGGCTTACAACCGGCCTTCGGCAGGCTGTTCGCCCCGCTTTGGCTGTCCCTTCAGCTCAGTTGACTGAACCAAAGGGCTCCAGCAGCCGAAGAGAGCTGAAGGATCAGACGAATCTACGGCTGGATCCTTCGGCTCCTTCGTTAATAACCCCCTTAGTTTTTAATTAGATTTTTTTAATAACTGAAATATTGAGGATGTTTGTTCCTCTTTTTGCTTGGGATTGGTAACTAAAAAGCAAGATATAGGGAATTATAAAATCAGCTCAGGCAAAACGCAGATCAGTTTCTATGCTTAAAAGTATAACTTGGGAAAAACTCAAAGCAGCAAAACTGCCCAGTTTCCAGCCTGTTCTAGCTTCAGCTTTAGTCTCCCACTATATTATGTTACCATCTTGGCCAGGTATATCCCAATAACTTTACATATTCTGGCCTTCTTGGAACAAACACAGGAAAAGTACATTCGTTTCTTTTAAAATCTTTTTAATTAACACACCTGTACTGCTATTTGAAACCTATCAAGTGTAATAATTTCTCCTATCTGGATATTGGAAAATATATTCTGTTTGTAAGGCTTGAGGAATGGATTTTGGAAAAATAGGTAAAATTATTAAGAGGGATATTCACTAAAGAGTTGAAGGATCCAGCTGTAGCTTCAGCTGATCCTTCGGCTCACTCCGGCTGCCAGAGCCCTTCGGTTCAGTCTGAACCGAAGGGCTACTGTACGGGCAATTCACAATAGTTTATCTGCATCCGCTAGCCATATCCGATACACATTGAATAAAAATACATACTTTTTACACCTGGAATGTGATATGACATATTCAAACTGGCTTCTAAATTCTTTGTACTAAAAAAAAAATCATGTTTTTTTTTAAAGTTTCATTAGTGACTATAATCACACAAAGTTAAATTGTATTTATTTTTAGAATTCATTTATAATTTATAGCTATTACAATATGTATTCAAGTTTTTATAGCCTATAATCACATTGATTTAAATTGTATTTAGAAAATATGTATAATGATATCGCTATTAAAATAATTGATTATGTTATTGAAAATGTGATTACATGGTATCACTGTTGAATACCACCTCATTCAAATAAAAATGTCAAAGTATAAATGTTGTCATAACAGGCCATTAAGACAAATGGTGATGTGCCGATTCACAGTGGTTTTTCTTCTGTGTGTACCTGCTGCAGTTAACTTAGATGTTAGTCCTTGAAAATATATCATGAGAATAAATATCAATTGGCACCTTACCCACTAGTATTAAGTTACCCACTTGGTTCATGTGTGCTGTTTTTTTCCTTTTATATCTGCACCCCTATTATACCACTTCATGGAACTAATAATGAGACTTGTGCAATATATATATATATAAATCCAAAAATATCAGAAATACTATTATTACTATTTTATATATATATAAAATGTAATAATATTACAAAATAATATTTACATATATATATATATATGTGTGTGTGTAATTTTTTTTACTTTAACTGACTGTATATTTATTTATTTTAATTTGTTTCAGCCTAGTTAAAATATATTCTTCTCTCACTCTTAACTTTTAGTAATCTATCTATCCTACAATTTCTCCATTCCATAGATCTGTTAAACTGTTTTTCCATGTTTCTTATCTATCCTTTCTATTTCCCCTTCTCTAGATACCTAGCCTTGCTCTCTTAAAATGTTTCTTTCCTCTTATACCTAGGGTCTATGTCCGTTTTCATATTGTAAGGTTTTCTTCACTGCTCCTTTTTATGTACCCTACATGTTTTCCCACAACTTTGTGGCTTTCTCATTAGTTAAGTGCTAAAATGCATGTGTCTTGTGCAGATACATAACTAAAATATTATGTATCAAATTTACTGAATATACATTAATCAACATCAGTTTCACCATTGAGAGACTGATGAAAAACATAAGGGTTAGGTGTACAACAAATGGCAGTGTTCCCAACAATTTAAATCTAATGTTTCATTCACACTCCGTGTCCGATCAAGTCCGTCTTAACAGGGGATTCACTGACACAGATCTGTTGAGATCCATCAACATCTGTTTAGGTTTGATCTGTCACTATAAAAAAAAAAAATTGCCTCTCATAATCGTTATTATAACATTACTGTTATGCAGTTGGCTTTCTATAATAAAACAATAGTGATATGGGTCTTTCAATGTGCTTTTATTTCACATATGCGGGAGGAATAGCCTAAGGCCCTTACTACCAGAAACATAGGTTTCCACCCACGGATGCCTGTGTAGATGCTTGAAAAGTCTTCTTCGAACTTCTCTTGAGCCCTTTTCTCCTCTTATCAGTGAGATGCCTTACTGCTGCTTTTTTGGTAATAATAATTAAGCCAGGTCCCAACTTTTCTCCAGCAGTGATAAAACATTACTGCGAGTTGTGGAGAAAATATAAATAAGTGCTGCATTATTAATGTGGTGTGTTAAATGGACACCAATATGTAAGTATCATAGAAAATTGTCTTAGGCAATCGGTTATTCTGCATAGCAAACAATCAGTCTAACAATAGCATTTCATGCTCTGAAAAATAAAAACATTTTATGAACTTCAGCCATGTATAGCTAGCGTAAGTCTCAGGAATGTGTTAGTGCAAGGTGATATTTTATCTATCCCAGTTTATGATACGTAAATGTGTCAAAAAGACAAAACCTAAGCCTATAACATGACTTTGTTGTTTAATTTATGAAACAACAAATAGACAACCTGATCAGATTCCTATTCTCATAAACTGTTCTTTCTATATCAATCAGCATTTCCATTGAAGAGGTGTCTGTAACCATTGTCTGGTTATAAAAAAATCTTTACGAGGTGAAAAGGGATAAATAATCATTAATAGCGCCGACAATTTACACAACACTTTACATAGTTGCACATTCACTTCAGCCTCTGCCCTTAAAAAGCTTACAATCTGAGGTCCCTATCTCTCATGCATTCATACACACACACAGGGCCAATTTAGACAGGAGTCAATTAACCTACCAGCGTGTCTTTAAAGTGTGGGAGGAAACTGAAGTACCCACAGGAAACCCACACATGCACAGGGAGAACATGCAACCTCCTCTATTCACTTTGCAAAGTGAGCATTCTCTGCTTCTTTACTAAACCAATTCTACTGGCTCACATTAAATAAAGGTTCTCAAAACTGTATTTAAGGATGGTATCTAAGGATTGATTTACTAAAGGTGTAGAAGCCGTTCACTTAGAAAAATGAATGTTCCTCTAGCTTATTAAATACATTGAAGTTGTGCTTTGAAATACCTAATCAAGTGCAAGGGAAATGTTTAACAAAAGAGGATCTTTGCTTGTACATGATTGGTTAACTGACATGAACATTGCTTCACCTTATTAATTAAGCCAGGCGACTAGTCTCAAGTCCTTAAGTAAATCAACCCCACAGAGCGACTATTAACTGCTGACACCATCATTATGTTTGAACATGGAATATTTGTTAAATCCTGAGTGAGTAATCCGGTTTTAAGAAGAATGCTAAGCTTACGGTACATTATTATTATAGAGTACAATACTGTATGTGCAATTGGTTCCATTACTAGGGGATCACACTTTACACTGAAATAACATTTGCCATGTAATAGTGATATGCTAATTTAACACTTTGTGTTGTGTTACTGAACCACTACAATAGTCAACCAAGCAGAGCAAAAATCCAGTCAGCTCTCTAATGCCTGTGGGCAATTTAAAATATTCAACAATAAATTTAAAAAATACAGCTTTCTTCACCCACACTGCTTGAGGCTGCCCCCTTCTCTGAATGACTGATTAACAATGTTCCAGACAAGAAATGTAAAAGAGATTATCAGCAAATATTCACTACACAGTAATAATAGTATTTCTGATATTTTTGGATTTACTGAATATACACAGAGACATTGTAACTAACTTACTCAAAGAAGTTGAAAATGTTCACTCAAAAAAAAAAAGAGTGAAGATTCCCTGGAATTATCCAATCATGTGCAGATGAAAGAAACAAACAAGAGTTTGTTTTTCACATTACTGAATAATTAAAGTGAATCTTCTCTCTTTTTTGAGTGAACATTCTCATCTCCACTAATAAATTAGCCTAAGTCTGTTGCTCAATTATGAATACACAAGACCTTTCACCGGACACACATATTCATTATTTAAAGAATATCCTATGAGAGACCCTTAGCCCAAACTGGCTAATTTCTGTATTCACAACAAGCCTAACAATTCCAATTCAATTTGCTAAATTGTTCAAGTGTAGGGATATTTACTAATATTTCTGTTAATATGATGTTGCTGAATATACAGTATAGCTGTATTGGATTTCTACATAATATAATGATAATTAACTGCTTGTAAATTCAGTAAATACACAAAACAGTCAATCTGTTATTATACTTCTAGAGCACTTCTAGACACTTAGGTGTAAATGTAGTCAGCTGGGAAGAACTTTACAATACTTAGCATAACTTATTCACCATTGGAATCACAGTAAGACATATAAAGACATTTTGCCAGGTTTCTAATCTGTTTGCATTTGTTAGGTCCATACTAAGTACAATTAGGAGGATCTACTAAGACCCTTGATTTGGAGCCACAGGTCATTTTACATAATAATATGCATGTAGATTTTGTAAAAGTTTCTGATTTCCCCAAAACATATCATAAAGACAAAGCCACCACCTTAATCTGAATGGGTTATGTTAGGGTACAACAAACAGACATGCTTAGTACACCACCAAATCCGTTAACATTTTTTGCAGCATTAGCAATTAGCATTTTTATGGAACAGATTTGGTGTATTAAAACACAGATTTGGTTTCAAGAATAATTCAACTATATGTAAATCCAACGGCTAAAATCTCATATAAGTTTAAACATGTTATTGTATATTGACCACTTGCTGACCAGGTGCTCAGACCCCATTCCTGGCCAGGCCATTTTTCAGTATTTAGTGCTACAGTACTTTCCTTTTTTTCCCCCTTTTTTTTCACTTAACTTCATTGCTATCACATAGGGGGCTAATAAAACCCCCCTTTGCAATAGCAAAGATATGTGGCAAGTCCTCTTTATGGAGACATCAGGGGTCTTCAAGACCCCTATTGTCACCTAGGACTTCCTTGAAGAAGCTGATGAAGCAGATATCTGCTTTATCAGCTTCTCAAGCTGGGGAGTGACACAAGAATGCAGAAGTGATGTAATGTACATCACGTCCGCATTCTGACAGCGTAGAAGGGACTGGAGGGAGATTGTGTACCGATCTCCCTCTGATCCCCTGTCACAGAGATCCCCTGGCAAAGCACCTTGTCCCCCATGTTGATGAGGACAAGGACCTCTTACCCATAACCCTGGCCCAGTGGTTGTGGGGGCCTGCGGGCAGCGGGTTTATCTGAATCTGGGTGCCCCCTTTCAGAAAGTGGCTGCACCTATACCTAAAGAATTGCATAAAATTAAACTTGTCTTTTCATACCATTGACATTATGTTACAGAGCTAATGATTATGATAAAAAGGTATCTGTATTCCTCTAAATCCTGACTGTATAAACCACTTTAATTTAACTTTAGCTTGCCATGTTGATGTCTTTATACATAATCAAATGGTGGTAGGGCTTTAAGGAATTACAGGTAGAGATGAAGGGGTTTTGGACATTTCCAATATTTACCCTTACTTTTACAAGTTAAATTAAAGGCCACCTTGTATGCCCCCTCTGGCATTGTTCTTCTGTGTATCTAAGAAAACTGTCTCCGACAGTTTGCTTTTCTGCCTAACAAGCAATCATTCTCAAAAATGCTTTTATTAATGAGGTAAGTTCAGTGACTAGAATATGATTAATGGTTTTAACTTTGCAAAAGAATGGCAACCTTTTTTTGTCCTGTGATACAGGTACCAAATGTAATATCCTGAAGACCTGTGCAGTTATGTTATTTGATTTTAAAGTGCACAAAGCATAAACAAAAAATGATTTTTTTACAAATTTTATTTATTTTTCAAATATAAATAATTCAACAAAATAATCAATAGTTCTTATTCTTAAAGAAACGCTTAAGTAGTCTCTTCTTTGGATGGATCTTTGAATACTGTTTTAGTGTCACTGTCATTGTGTTTTCATAATCTTTCAGATTATAGAGTCCTTCCATTTTGTACATTTCATTTGTCTGTGTTGCATAGTCAGACATTTGGTGACAGCACCCATAAGTGCAGCCTGCAGTTGTTCTGGATCTCTTTTCAATAAAGAGAAACATTTTAACATTCTGTGGTAAAAGTCTTGGCCTTTTTCTGGAAGATCCCATTTGCAGGAGGTCTGTGACACATATCCATTCCCCTTCACAGCTGTCAGGTGTGAAAGAAAGTCTTTCCTCCAGTTCATCTGTTAACTCATTCAAGGTTCTCACAGACAGGGCGGTTGATTCACATGGTAGAGCTGGTTGGTGGAGTGGTCCGCTGTCAAACATCTGCAATAAAAATAATAGGGTAATCATTATATTGTCGTGAAAGATCAAATTTGGATATCTTAAGCAAACACACTGTAAGAAACTGCATGTAAGTCCAGGAATCACACAAGTTGTAAGAAAAAAAAGATATCATGGACATTTAAAACAAGCAAATTAACTGTTGATCATCCAATACACTGCTTACATTTGCAACTATATGTATTATTTTAATTCTTAAGTTGAATTTAATTTTATATATCTGAAATATTGATCTTCTCTATTTTTTTCAGTGAATGTTGCTTTGGGTAACAGCAGGATATAGGGTTATTTACATCACAAAATTGGATTAAACTATCAGGGTTATTCATAAAAGGGTGAAGAGTTTGGAGAAGGCGGGGATAAGTGAACGATCTAGGACAACATAGCTGAACTGGAAAGTGAGCTGAATAAGATAATCTTTCCAAATCAGCTATTTTGGCCTAGATTGTTCACTTCTCCTGTCTTCTCCAAACTCTTCACTCTTTTGTGAATAACTCTGTATATGTTATAAGCAAAAAGAAGGACACTTAGAAAAATGCATAAAGCACAGACATTACCATGTTTTTATCCTGATATATTTTGTGACCATTTAAGACTAGTATATCCCAACAAATCTATTGTTTCTTGCTTTCTTTGCACAAGCACATTTAAAGTATAACAAAGTCTTTATTTTACCTGTACTCTTATCTGGAACCTCTAAGTCTTAGGTAAAATAATTTACAGAATGTTGATCATTTCTACATTGGTTTAAGGTAACGCAAAATAACCTCTAAGCTACTCATATTTAAAACTTTATTTTCCACAGATTAATAGGTAAATATTGTTTTTGCATTATGTATCTAATCCTGCATGAAAAAAGAAGAATCAAAAGGAATGTACACAGTTGCAGTTCTCAGCTTCTAAAAATACAAAAATAAATAAAGAAGATTTAGCATAGAATAAATAGTCCAATTTACCTTGTCAGGACTTGTATCTGAATGAATGCCCATAGCCACAGTTGTGCTCAGTGATTGTCAGCAAAGGTAGGACAGTGAGGTGACTGAGGTACAGTCTATTCTTATACCAGTGTCAACCACCCACACCCCATATTCACCATTCAAATGCAAATTATTTGACCGTGTCTACTTTTCATATCCAATACACATTGTAAAAAATACCTCATCTACACCTGAGATGGGGCAATACCTACTTGAAACTGGCACAGAGAAGAAATGTTTTAGCTCTACTTTTCTTAGTGGATAAGTTCACATAAAATTAAATTACATATTTATGAATAACTTCACTAATAATGTTATAGCTTTTATAATAATGTATTAGAGTATTTAGTGTATATATCACATTATTTAAACTGTATTTATTTTTAGATTAAACTTTGTATTAAATTGCCATTATAATATTTCATTCAAGATTTGTATAGTGGCTATGATCACATAAATTTAAATTGTATTTCAATTTAGAGTTAACCTATAATTTTATACAAAATGCAATATTTTAGTCAAGGGTTTTTCTTGCTGGAATGATCCAAGTGAAAGTTGTTAGAGATAACTTTTAATTATATTGCTATTATAATATTTAAAAAAATAAATAAATCTGGAATACAAATCTCATTGCTCAAGTTTATCTGGTTTCAATGACTTATACTGCTCTTTTGCAATAGAAATTCCTAATTGTTAAATAGTTATAGAAGGTTAGTAATACTTTGTGAACTAATGATAAGCAGAGGTATAGTAGTTTTTCTGATGAACATACCTAATTGGCTGCAAGCACCATTCGGCCAAGGAATTTCCAGCATATTATTTTGGCAAAAGTTGATCTGAGGATCAACTTCTGTCAAGGGCATTGGGTCACAAACGGAGCAAATTTCGGCTTATGCCTGATGAATCGGTTGAAATTTGCACTGTGTGTACCCAACTTAAGAGGGGATGTCCCCTTTCTTTAAAGATATTTCCTCTTACATCTTGTTGTTTCTGGGACAGGAAGTGAAGGCAAATCTCCCTGATGGGACATAAACAGCAAAAAATACATTAAAAACATTAATGGAGTTTTCACCCATTCTTTTCTCTATCCAAAACAAAAAAAGGTTGGTTTTACACATACTTTGAAAGACCTTGTTTTTCAAAGTGCATTTTAAACTGATTGTTTGCTATACATAAATGCAAAACATCTCTTTTAGGTAGCTTGATACATAATGCCAGAGAAAATTTGGTTTATGAACATTATCATTTCTGATCACTTAAGCATTGGTGTAAATTAATAGATGTTTGGTATAGGTTTACAATCTTTAGAATAAGTTAACCACCTGGAATTGTGAAATCACAATTTGAATCACAATAAGCAAAAGCAACAAAAGCACACCTTAAAGGAGCATTATACATCAGTTTGTTTATGCTATAAGTGAATGTTATGAGTGACTATAACAGGGAGGTGCCATTCAGTCCCCTTTTTAGTCTGAGGCATGTGTCAGTACAATGTGATTCAGCTTTAGCAATTCTAAAACATGATATGTAGTTGGATAATACAGACAAAACCTCAACTTATAACTTGACTTTGTTGTTTGTTTTTTTTGTCACAACAAACACACATCCTGATCCCATCACTAATCTCATTAAATTCCTTATCCCTATGCATTAGCATTTCTGTGGCTTAGATGAGGTGGCTGAAACTAGTGGAAGTATCAGAATTTTGATATAAGATTAATAGGGGGAAATAATTATTATCGCCATCATTAATCTTATAATCATTGTAGTTACCATCCCTATTTTTTGGACTGCTGAATTTACAACATTAATTTTTTTGAATTTTGTGTATTTTTCATAAGACTTTGCTGGTATATTTTAGAGAATGATATATGACCTGACTATTCACAAACATATATAAGAGGGTGGTGGGACATAGGGTCGCCTTTGGCCCCTAACCTACATATGATAGCATTGGAGTTAATTAACTTAAGAAGTAGAGAACGTTAGCTTATTGAATAAACTAAGGATGCATTTACTTTGAATACTCATCATGTGAATAGAAATTTCAAAAAATTAATTTGCCTTGCATGCCACTAATAGGGCTATTCACAAAAAGGTGAATAGTTTGGAGAAGGCAGGAGAAGTGAACAATCTAGGACAACATAGCTGAAAAGGAACGTGAGCTGTATTGGATAATTTTTCCAAATCAACTATTTTGGCCTAGATTGTTCCCTTCTCCTGCCTTCTGCAAACTCTTTACCTATTTGTGAATAGCCCTGTAAATGTTTGAAGTAATCACAGCTTCACTTTATTCACAATAATTAAATATCCTTAAAATTGGTTACTTTCCACAGTATTCAATGATGACATATAGAAGATGAATGAATAGAGAAAGTCCACTTAGCAAGGTCTGTGTTCGAGCATAGCAAAAAGGGTGAATCTGTGTTCCCTTTGAATAACTAATAATTTGAAAGGGAAATAAACAAAACACACGTCTTCACTAGTAAATTAAGCTGATAAAATAATTAAAAGAATTTTAAAAGTATCAATATGTTTAAACTGACATATTCAGTATGTTAAATCCTAACTGAAAGAGTAATTTGGTGTTAAGAAGATTGCTACTGTTTACTGTATTTCCTATAGCAAAATATTGCAAGTGCAGTTGCTTCTGTTAGTAGGTAATCATACCTTGCACTAAGATAATACTTGCAATGCAATACTGATTTGCTAAGAATATTTTAACACTTTGTGACTGGTTTACTAAAGAAGTAGAGAATGTTCACTTTGCAAAGTGAATTTTAATTTTGCAAGGTTACTTTTACTTAGCTTAGTGACTGAGGTGAAGCTGTGCTAACGTCTATAATCCAATCATGTGCAAACAAAAATCTATTATTCTTTTCATTTTCCTTGAGTGGGTATTCTTTGCAAAGTGAATTTTCACATTATTCACTAAGGTAGGAGAAAATTCACTTGTAGAGTGAAAGTCCACCCTGCAAAGTGAACATGCTCTACTGCTTTAGTAAACTAGGCACTTTGTATTGTGTTATTAAATTCCTAGTTGAGTCAACTGGGCAGAAATAAAATTCCACCCAGCTCTTAAATATTCTATATTACATTCAAATACTATTGCTTTCTTTCCTTGCATTGCTTGAGGCTGTCCTTCTATGAATAATTGATTAACAATGTTCCAAAAAAGAAATGTAGAAGAGGTTATCAGCATATATTCACAAAACACCACTATTTCATATTTAGAATGGTTAAGAATTTTCTAGAGAATAGCAGCACACAAAGAGATATTTGGTTTCTCACATATGAATACTATGAAGCACAGAAGACTTTTCACCTTGCACACATATTCCCCACTTAATGAAAATTCATGAGGGCCCCAAAGCCCAAACTAGCTTATTTCTATATTCACAATAGGCATAACATTTCCAATTGAATTTGCTAAATCTTTTCAATGCAATGATATTTTTTACTAACATCATAGTTAAATATATGCTTCTAAATGTATGGCCATATTAGTTTCCTACATGATATAATAAAAATTTACTGACTGGAAATTGAGGAAAACACAAAATAGTCAATCTGTTTTATATTTCTACACTACTCAGGATTTATGTGTTAGTGTAGTCAATTGGGGAGACATTAACAGCACTAAGCATAACTTATTCACCATTAGAATCCCAATAATCAATATGAACAGGTTTTGACATGTAGTTGTAGATCAGTTTGTTGTTGGTGTGTCCATACTGAGCACACCTGATTTCTAGCCATGGGCCATTTTACATTCACATATGCATGCAGTCATTGTGAAAGTTTCAGCTTTCTCCAACAAATATCACAAAGACAAAGCTGCCATCTGAATTTGAATGTAAGGTTACAACAAACAGACTTAGTACACCACCTAATCTTTTAACATTCTTTCTGCATCATTAGCATTGGCAGTTAGCATTTGTATAGGACAGATTAGGCGTATTAAAACATTAGTCTGGTTACAAGAATCAGTTAATTGGCATAAAAATCAAAGGTGTAACAAAACGTACCTACAGGCACTGGAAAATGTTTCCTTATTTCAGCCATTTATGATAGAATCAAGAAAAGTTTGCATGTTTGAAGGCACCTGTGTGGGCCTGGCTGATGTTTTTCAGCCGAGTCTGCTTAAGGGCAAAGATACCCAGACATGATTGATTTCCCTATTTGACTCTTATTGTTTCTGCATAGACAGCCAGTGCTTACCACACTTCCCTTCATAAACACAAACATGCAAGATTGCCTGATGCATCCAGGTCATGCGTGCATGCCACCTTATGTCTTAGGCAGCTTAAGAGTTAGTGCAAGACTTAACCAGGTCTTCCAATACCAATAATATGTAATAATACATTTCAAAAATGTGCTACCCGGAACTTGCCTCCGAGATATGTCCTAGGAATTTAGACATCCAGGTCTCTGAATATTAATCATAGTAGACTTACCAGGCATGAATACTGCTTCATGTGGCAGAATGGGGAGAGCAGGTTGTGGCGGAACATTTTAAAAATAAGTTTGTATGTGGACTGGTTACTTTTCAAGCAATAGAGGTGTATCTCAGCAAGCCTTTTTTGAAAATATTTTTAAAAGGGACTGGTTTTGACGTATGCACTTCAACAACTTCTCTCTCTCTCATTGCCAGAATGATTGATTGGTGGACAGTTCATCAAATGATTTTAACAGGTCATGTGAGTGAGCTTTCCTTTAATTTAGGAATTAGCAAATCTATCTTGCGTACCTGATTTTGTAGTTAACTGTATTTGAACCGCATGAAAGTCTATTAGGGCAGCACAGTGGTGTAGTGGTTCTGCATTGGAGCATTGGGGGTCCCCGGTTCGTATCCCAGCCAGATCACTATCTGCAAGGAGTTTGCATGTTCTCCATGTGCTTGCGTGTGTTTCCTCTGGGTACTCCAGTTTCCTCCCACACTCCAAAGACATGATGGCAGGTTAATTGGCTCCTTCTAAGTTAGCCTTCTATGTGAGATAAGGGACCGTAGTTTGTAAGCTCCTTGAGGGTAGGGAGTGATGTGAATGTGCAAATATGTAAAGTGCTGCGTAAATTGTCGCCGCTATATAAATACCTGTAATAAATAAATATTAGGCCAAATATAGTCAATGGCATCATGTAACTCAGGATGTTGCACACTGGGGGGGAATTTATCAAAACAGAATCTGGAGCAGCTGCCCATATCAGCTTATCTCTTCAGTATGATCAGTTAGGCTTCGAAAATGAAAGATAGAAGCAGATTGGTTGCCATGGGCTACTGTTCCAAAAGCTGTTTTGCTAAATTCCCCTCATTGTATTTACATTTCACAATACTGAAATTCTGTCATTTAGCAGTAGGAGTGTATTAGGTAAAGATCAGTGGGTGGCGGGTCATTATCATTGATGTGGATTACATTACTAGATGATGTGACTAACGCTGGATTACAATGGGGGAGATTAATAAAAAATGAATGCATACTACGGCTGCACAGGCAAGTTTACATAGGCTTCCACATTTACACTTATTTTTTGTCTTGCCGCACCCATTAATTTTTCTTTTTTTTAATCTTAGTGGTTATCCGTTACTCCCTTAGTAAATCATCCCCATTTTTTCTGAGACTACCAAAAGTTATTGGATAAGTCAATCCATGGGTGTTAACCCTCCATACTGGGAGAGTTGAAAGTTTAGTTAAAAGGGTTTACAAATAAAGAAATGTCCATAATTGTACGTTTTAGTAAAGTAATAGTTTTAGTACAGCAGACAATATTGTTAGGGGTTAATGACTATATTTAGTTTTTCAAATCTTAAGTAAATAAAGCACTGTTCTTTATTTTACCTTGTCAGGTGTAATGCATATATATTTATCCTAATGGTGTTTGGATTTTTAAATGATTATAAGATGAGATAATGGGGTTAAGTTATGTTTAGGGAGTGATCAGCCATTCTTAAGGTGCCCATACACTGCACGATTCTCGTACGAGAATCGCGGAATATCCCGCGATCGTATGAGAATCGTGCAGTGTATGGAAGGCGTGCAACCGTTTTTACCGCACAGTCGCAGTCTTTTGTCTAGGGAGCAGAATTACGATTCTCGGCTGGTTAGTGGCATGCTCGGGAGACAAATGCTGAATGGACTGGTGTGCGCACGCGCACACTGCCCGTTCAGCATTGGGGTCATCGCAAGCCCGCCCCTCAGCGGGGCGGGCTTGCGATGATCGCAAGTACGATCTGCCTGTCAAAAATGGACAGATCGTACTTTTTTAAATTACTTTACAACCATCGCATGACTAAGGTCTTGCGATGGTTGTAAAGTGTATGGCCACCTATAGACATGTCCACTAAAAATGTTTTTGTACCCTTAATTATCACCATCTGCTTTTACAGTTTAATGCACAATAAGCAATTAATTTTAAAAATGCACTTATCAATGGTATCAAAGTGAAAAGAATGTGGATAGTTTATATTTGCCATTTAATTGACAACTGTTTTGCCAATTATTATAAGTCCCTTACAGTCATAATCAATTGCAAATATATTTTTTAAAAGTTATTTTTTCATGAGCACAGTTGGTAATTAAATTAAGGAAATCAGGAAAAATGTCACACAGAAACAACAATGTTTGATTTTATATAATAGCATGTGTCAGGACAAGGTGGGGATGCTTACATTTTCCCAACACATAACATTTCATTGCATCACAAAGAGAAAACTGTAACCGTCAACCTGACTGGATTGTTTATTTTATGTCACAATAAAAAGACATTCTGGTCCTTCACACATCTCATTAACTTCCTCTATGTATTAATTAGCATTTCTGTGGGCTGGATAAGGGGACTGAAACCAATGTTTGGTATCTAAAATAAAAGTTAAGGAGATGATGATACTATTATGTTTTACATGGACAAATGGTACATTGTATAAAAAGGTACAATTCATCTAACTATATAGTATATAACAAAATTGAATTAAATAGTAGATATAAAATTAGATTTGAAATATAATTGTTCTTTTGCCACAAAGAAATCCAGACAAATGTTTAACAAAACCTTAGGTTATATGTATAGTTAATAAACAATGTATTTTTTCTCTGGGTAATTACTTGTATTTTTGCTTTATTATAAATTCCTATGATTACCAGAAGACATCTCCAATAATATAATGGAATGGGGTTTATTTCATAAAGGAGTAGAGAGTGACTTTTCTCACCTAATTATTACACTGGACCATCAAATAAGGGTGGGACATGGTAATTTATCATTCCCCTTTCAGGCATTTTCTTTACTTTGTAAAATTTTAAGTATAAAACAACATCACATTTAGAAATGAGTATCACTACTTTACAAATTAGTATGAGAATAAATGTGTAGTTTAGGCTTAGTTTTTCAGTGAAGTCAGAGAACTGGCCAACAATCGAAATACTAGAAGGCACTGTAATTTCCTTTTATTCACTGTTAAGTTAGCCATAGACATTAGACAGTGCTTGTCAGATATGTAGAATATCTCTTATACAAAAAAGCTTCCCTGAGAAACCTGTTATTGCAGCATGGTCACACAACACATGGATGCTCTCTTGGAATAATGGTATTTTACTTTAGGAATGAATTCCATCTACTTTGGATGTTAATCCAATTTAAAGTGACACTAGACTCATGAGTTTAATCTTCAAAAAAGGAATTCAAGTACCCTAACTATTAACAAAAATGTATCTTATGTGTGTATCACTCGGCTGTAGATCCTCAAATCATCTCTGAATTGGTGCTGACACTGTCCTTCCATCTGGAGGGTGGCTACTTTGTTCCCCATGGTCCCAGTGTGTGTTGTAAAGTATCCACCACTCCAAGTTCCCTCCTGTGATAGACTTTAACTTCAATTTAAATTAGCTAATTAACAGGAGATTGTAGTACACCACAGTAGCAGTCCTGGCATGTTAGCTACTTTAAAACAGGGATTATGGGGAAAGAAATAGCCACCCTCCAGAAAGAAGGACAGTGTCAGCACAAATTCAGAGATGATTTGAGGATGCACAAAAATGTACAGTTTTGCTAATAGTGAAGCTACTTGAATGCATTTATAAGATTTAACTTCTGAGTTTAGTTTTACTTTAACTTTAACCACTTGCTGTCCAGAGCAATTTATTACACTTGCACACACATGATAAAATCTGCATTTTTGGCTAGAAAACAGCTTCAGACCCAAAAAAAATGATATATTTTCTGAAAGCAAAAACCCTGTAGAATAAAAAGATGCTAGTTGCAATTTTTTATGTTGCACACTATAAGCACAAATGTTTATCAAACCAGTAAATGGATACCAAACATGTCAAGCCTTAAAATTGCGTGCATCCATGAAACCGCAAAAAACTACAATGACCAACATTTCCCATTGGCAACGCCTTACATGCTTTTACGGCTCATTAGTTTAGTGTTAACAGAGTTTGATGGGCCTAGAATTATTGCTCTCACTCCGCCGCTCACGACGATATGTAACTTGTGTGGCGAAATCTTCTTTTTTGCACGTAGGCGCATACAACGCGTGTTCGCGTTGTATGTGCATGCATGTGGTGAGCAGGGAACTTTAACATTTTTTTGCATTTTTTATTTTTGTTATCTGTTACTTTAATTTTTTAAAATTTTTTTACACTCAGCTTTATTGCTATCACATAGGGGGATAACAAGCCCTCTATGTAATAGCAAATATAATGTGCCAGGTCCACTTTATGGAGACATCAGGGGTCTTTTAGACCCCTAACATCACCTAGGGACCCCAAAGAAGCTGAGGAAGCAGAGATCTGCTTCACCAGCTTCTTCTTCTGGCTCTAGGAGCCGGAGAATGTGCACATCAATTCCGGGTCTAGTGATCAGAGGAGAGATCAGCGGCTGGAAGCCCTGCCGGTCCTGGGCAATTCAAAGAAAACAAGCCTTTACCATAATCTCTTGCATTTTGCAAAGTGAACATTCACTTTGGTAAGTGAACTTCTCTACTTTTTTAGTAAACCAGGCACAATCTTTTTGGGATCTCTGTTACTCTAACAGTCATATATATAGACTATTTTAAACAAAAATTGCTGCATAGCTTAAAGCAGGGGTCTCAAAGTACCGGTCCACGGGCCAATTCTGGCCCACAAACGGTACTATGTGGCCCGCGGCAAGCTTACAAGTCAGGTACATGGTCACGGACCATGTACTTGACTTGCATGAGCAGCTACACGGTCTGCATCTCTGCCACATGCAGACCACATAGCTGCTGCTGGCTGTGCACTCAGTTCTTTTCAGCCGGTCGAAAGGATAGATTAGTAAGATCTGCACCATATTATATTGGAGCATATTATTTTGGGGGAACTGGAAACAGGGAGAGCATATTCTTTTTTTGGAGGATGGGGAACATGGGGGATCATATTATTTT
>NW_017306764.1:65516-81437 GCF_000935625.1 Nanorana parkeri | reverse complement strand
GAACAGGGGGGGGCATGTTATTTTGTAGGGGGCAGAGAACAGGGGGAGCATATTCACACATGTATGTTTAGGTGCGATTAGGAATTTCTGCATCAGGAACTTGCGTTTTCCTGCAGCAGGAATCCCTAATCTGGTGTTTACTTGTGACAGCTATCACTGATTCAAGTTAATGATCAGGAGACAGCTGCTGCATGTAAATGTCTGCACACCACATGTAATCATATGTGATATTATTACATGCGGTTATGAATTATTCTCCCTGGACACAATGATCGGGCATCCATGGATAATGATTGATTCCTAACCACATGTAATCATATCAAATGCAATTACATGCGATGTGCAGGCATTTACATGCAGTGGCTGTCACCAGATCATTAACTTGAATGGGTGACACCTGCCGCTTGTAAGCGCTACATTAGGGATTCCTGCTGCAGCAAAAACTCAAGTTCCTGACACAGGAATTCCTAATCACACCTAAACTTACAGGTGTGGATGGGGCCTTATTGTGTACATATTAGTGTTTGTAAATCTGGTTGTTGGGGGTTGTGCATAGTATGTGTGAAGTATGAAATTTGGCAAGCGGCCCCCATGGGAGAACAAAAATTGTCCAGAGTGAATTGAGCTTGAGACCCCTGGCTTAAAGGGTCTAAAATGTTAAAAAAAATTCACAAGAACCAGTACAAGTTTCTTGTGAGTCATGGTCCTTCAGCAGTGGGTACATGTTCAGTACACAACATAGCATTCCGACTCAGTGGTTGTAGAAGATCAGCTAATTTACAAAACGGCACTTCTCCCAGTTACAGAGGTCTTGCATCTAAGCCACTCTGTCGTTATAAACTAAAGAAAAGTTTTAGTATAGGCCATTATTTTTGCAGCCACTGAAAATGAAAGCAAAACAATTTAAGAAATAAATCAAAGAATAATGATTGTTATGCGATTTAATAATGCATGAAATTGTGCTATGACATTTTGTATTGTAGAAAGACAGAAAAAAAAACATTCTAAAATTATCCGTGAAATTGCTGAGTGAAATCAAGGACAGATTACCAAGATCTCTTGGGAGAGCTATGCTATGTAAACTTACTATAAAATGAAAAACATTACTATCTCTAAGTTATCTAATCATAAGACTAGAAATATGTAGAGCTATTGCAGGTAACAAGCAAAACCATCAACACGACGTCAGACAAAACATATTGTTTGGTAAATCTAATCAAAATAGTGTAATATTTTTTTTTGTTTGTTTAATATTATTTTTATTCTTATTTCATTCATATACAATTTATACACATACCATTGACATAAACATACATACCATTAATACTATAAAATACCATATATTCATTTCACATCTCTTATTTATACATATATACACCACTCTATTCCTTTCAATTATCTTTATACCATTCACCCCTTTCCTACCTATCATTATACTTCTTATCTCCCTCATCTATATCCCATTGATCCACACACTTCTTGCATCCTTCCCTCATTTTACATCTTCACCTAAGAGGGAATAGTTTAATCATGTGAACCTGTGTCTCTGTGTGAATCTTGTGACAACAGTTCTAAATCATATCAAGTCCTTAGACCAACTCTTCTACTATATCCCTCTCAAACCCCTTCTAAAAACTCAAATCCCCTCACTCCTCACATTGTTCCTTATCTTAAAATAAATAAAATAATGTAATATTAGGAAAGCTTATCCTGCATGTAAAGTATTGTAACTTAAAAAGGATAATTTATGTTATTTGAGCTACTTATTTTAAATTATTGCATCATTTAAATGGAATTAATTTTTCTGTGATTTTAACATTTACTTGTTTTTTTTCAGATTTTCATTATAATTATTTTTGTGTACCTGAATATGGTGGTTTCCTCCTGTACAGGTTTTCTGTGTGTCACACAGTGTAGTCAGAATCCTCAGTCACAGTTGGATCACAGAGAAGCAATGTGACATGGGGAACAGTAGAACAAACTCCTTGAGCTGCACTACTAAGTAGAATGTAGTGTAGTGTAATGAGTAAGTAAACATTTGTAAACTATAAATAGTGTTAGGAGAATGTCAAATGCTCCTATCCATGCTGCAACCACTCAGCTCCATCTGGTGGTTGCCTCTTGTAACTGCACTGACCACAGTCCAGTCAGCTGCAGGCTGATCAGGCTAATCAGCCTGGCTACACTCCCCTTACAGCCTGGGCCAGTGCTCAGCAACCTTAAACACTCAAAGAGCCATTTGGACCCGTTTCCCACAGAAAAGAAAACACCGGGAGCCACAAGACCATTTTGACATCTAAAATGAAGATAACACTGCATATATCGTTTTTTACCTTTATGCTATGTATAGCATGTACAGTATATAGGTATATGTGGGCTTAGTAATGCACTGGACTCTGGGCTTAGTAACGAACTGGACTCTAGGCTTAGTAATGCACTGGACTCTGGACTTATGGGAGACCCCACAGAGCCCACCTGAGAGTGACACAGCCCATCTGAGACTCTCTATGGCAGGCTCTGCAGGGCCTCAGGTGGGCTGGTCGCCGGGGTCCCTTTCCCTGTACCTCCTCCCAACTCCTCTTACCTGCTGCTGCTGGGGCCTGGCCTCCTCCAACCCTCCCCTGTCACCTCTGCCATGCTGCCCCTGGTACAGCTGATACTCATGTAAGAGGCCCCCCAGGCTGCCCAGACCCCTCACATGGGTACCGGCCGTACACCCTTATGGCGGTGTTCTATCAAAGTTTGTGACTACGTTACAATATGTGACCGGTGACGTGGTCACACATTTCAATGTAATTCCACCCAGTTTTTGGAATGTGTGACTCTGTGAGTGCGATCTCACATTCCACCCCACTCACAAAGTCGGATAGAAGTGACATTTCAGGACGGAACAGCTGTTCCAGGGCAGATCAGTTCTCCTGCACATACGATTTGCGATGCCGGTCTGCCCTGGAACAGCTGAGAAAGCATTGGAATGCTTGAGCTATTGCTGGTTCACTGCGTTAATTCCCCATAGAAGGGACACAAGCAATTTCTGACCTTAGTTTAACACTGGGTCCAACCACCAGATGAAAGGCATAAGGTGTAGGTTTTGAATACCATTACTTCACAAAGGATTTATATTTTCAAGGTTAAACTGATATCTGAAATACATCTGCACAGCACTATGCATTAATTGTTGGATCACCTTTGGTTATCATATGGACTTTGGAACAGATTGTAAAGCACTATTATGCTAGTTCATGATAATAGGTTGTTGTTTGTTTGTTTTAGTAAAACAGAAAAAAATAGGAAAAAAACGGGTTTTGTAGAGAGGCATAGACCGATGCATATAAAAAAAATATATCAAAATGCATTAATCATACAAATAAATGCAATAAAATATATCCAATTGATGCAATATATAAATACATTCCTAAAAATACAAGAAGCATATGGCCCATGTATATGAACTCAGGCCTAATGTTGATAGTGAGATAACCATGATTACAGACATTACATTGATGCAATATCCCAATACATTTACAACATGATGCATCCTTGCTGATATAATGGCCATATAAATGTCAATTGATGGATACATTGTCCAGATACATATCTGACCGTTCGGGTTGACGCGTTTCACAATTTGCTTCTTCAGGGGACTGAAAACAGGATAATCTAACAAATAGAGATTATGCGTAAATTTTAATATTATTATATCATCACAATAGTAGGCCTATAGACAAAATACATATTGATGCAATTAACCCCATGTGTGGATAGCCCCACACAGAGCGGACATCTGGTACTCACCACACACACTGGGTGCCCGGAAATAGGTCGATATCTAAGGAACGGAATGACATGGGGGGCTATGTGTTGGCAGGCATCTTAAGGTTTCTTCCCTTAGGTAGGACTTTTCATTTCAAAGTTTAAAATTGAATACAGGTTCAGGTCTCATCTTTCAGGCATATGATTTGGTGGCCTACTTTACTTTGACATGCAGGAGCTCATACATAAAGGTTGCAGTAAGGGAATAAGGAGGTATTGTCATTGCAACCAATCCAGCTTTATAATTTTTAGTGCAAATTAGAACATTTAAGTGGACATCTGATTGACTTTTGCTTGAAAAACTTATACTTTCTCCTCACTAAGTTTTTATGGCTCTGGTTAAAAACATTTATATCACAGATAAACTCTGTATTTTCTTAATGCTCTTATCTTGCAAAATTAGATACTTATATAAATGTAACACCCACCTCTGAACTAACCAAACCTACATTTGGCCAAACATTAGCAAGGTTCTGTCACAATAGAGATATTTATATATATTTTTTAATTAATGAGAATGTTTCAATATTTTGGCACTTTGGGAAATCAAATATGCAACATTTCTGTCAGAAGGTTGTCCTGTTATGTCAGATCCAGTGTCTGACAATTAAATACAGGGTGTGATAAGTAATAGACCACCACAAACATATTGACAGATTGACAAAGTTGTATTTCCCTAAAGCTTCTGCCAGCTGCCAGATTTAGTTTGTATTCTTTGTAGAGTATATTGCAAGTAAAAGGTAGATACACAGAGGGGATGCTGCAGACCCTGATGCAAGAAATTACAAATTGGTCTTCATAGATAACTTGACACAAAATGTAACACAAAGATAGATTACTCAATAATTTATAGGTAAGAAAAAAATCATATTCCCTCAGGCAACACTAGATCAACATTTCTGTTGTCTCACAGCAAAACAATCAGTCTTGTGAATGTGTAATGCCAGCTGCTGTATAGAAGCACACACATACAAGATAAATGTTTTTCTAAGTTTAAGTCCTGGCTATAGCAATGGTTAGCAGGAATGTAATAAATGCAAAGAACAAATTATTTCTAATAATATGCTTCAAAGACCTTGCCACCTCCTTGTCACTTATTGAACAAAGAGTCATAATTAATGAGTATAATAACCCATAGCACCCAATCAGAATTCATCAAAGCCAGAGCAGGACAAGATGGGTTGCGCTTGATTTCTTTGGGTTACTGCGCTTAAGGTACACTCTAGTACCAATAAAAAAATACCATTGAGATGCATAATCTATTTGCTGAATAGTTACATGCTCTGGGTTACCGCTCCTAGCATGGAAAATTCACCCCGAGCCAGACTCGGGATTACTGCCAGGGAGGTTAATTTGAGGTATAGCTTGATAACTCCAATATCTAGCTATTACAGTTCTTACAGCAAATACAAAAAAAATAAAAAATAAGCCTTTCTTAACTTCCTTAATTGATCCTGGAATAATAATCAATAGCGCCTCAAGACCTCAGGTGTAAACAGTCCCTGGACCTTAATAAAATATGCTCCTATTTTATACACCATTTCCCAAAAAGATTGAATCTCTTGACAGGACCACCATACATAGTACCTCTCTCTACTCCACATCTCCAGCATTGATCGGATATGTTTGGAAAGATCTTATGTAATAAAGTGGGGTATCTATACCATCTTGTCAATATCTTAAAGTTTTGTTCGTGGATATAGCTTGAAATACTTGATTTAAATGTTAACACAAAATATCGTTTACAATCATCTTGGGATAGTCTATAGCCCAATTCTGTTTCCCATCCCATCACATAAAATGGTCTAACAGAGAAGGCTTGGATTAAGAGAATGTGGTATATATTTGATAGTTTATGTTTGCTTTTCTTTTGGTTCATACACAAGTCCTCAAAGGGGTTTAAATCTCGAAAGAGCAGTAATGAAATGTTTAAGCTGAAAGTACGCATACCACTGTCCCCGTGTGGAACCACCTTCTGGGGTCAGACGAGATAAAGGATATATACCATGATCTGAAATTGCTTGAATAATAGGGGCTGGTTCCATAGCGGTCCATTTTAAAAAACTGGGGTAAGCCAACCCTGCCAGGAAATCTGGATTACTTAATATAGGGGAGAGAGGTCCCTCATAGTCTGATATATTATATAGTTTTATTGTCCTGTCCCAAATTTTCATTAGTGTCCTAACCAATGGAGGTAGAGGCCACTGGATCAGCCTTTTCTGGGGACGAATCCATGGGATCGAGGTCAGTATTAATGGAGTAGCTGTTTGTTCAATAGATATCCACTATTTGATTCTGGTAGAGGAAAACCAGTCTGTAATATGAGTTAAAACTGCTGCCCAATTATACAGCTCCATATGTGGAAGACCTGCTTCCCCATCCTGTCTATGCATTCCTAATATATCATGTCTTAATCATGGAGAAGTAGATCCCCACACGCATTTGATCATAGCTGCCTTCAAGGTTCTAAAATAAGATCTTGGAATTTTAATTGGACTATCCTGGACAAGGTAAGAGACTGTAATCCCGAGTGTGGCTCGGGGTTAACACTTATGGTACTGAAAATTAAGTGGGGGGTTGACTTATATGCCCAGCCGTCTTATACGCCGGCAAATACGGTATTTAATCGATGCTGCATCTGTAACAATAATTGCACATCGATCAATTCGTAAACGTCTGATTCTCCTAGTGCCAAATGCACCCCAAGATATTAATTGCCCCGCTCCCTCCACCTGAACGGGAAGCCAGCCCGAATAACCTCCCGCTCATGTGCAGGAAACATCCATCCATTCAGATTTTGATGCATTTAGACGATAGTTGCTTGATCGTCCAAACAGCTCTATTTCTTTTAACAATGATGGCAGGCCAATAAGGGGGTTAGAGATATAGAGGAGCAGGCCATCAGCACATAAACTCAGTTTGTGCATCCTATCTCCCACCTCCATACGCTGTATGTTTTCGTTCATCCTAATAGCATTGGCTAAATATTCCATAGCCAAGATATATAATTATGGTGACAAGGGGCATCCCTGGCGTGTCCTGTGATTTATTTTAACAGGTTGTGATAGTAAGCTATTAACCCTAATTCTGGCAGTCGAACAGGAATAAAGCGCAAACATGTTTGTAATGAATGAATGTGACAGACCAATCTGGATCAACAAAGCTTCAAGCAAGGACCAATCAAGATGGTCAAATGCCTTTTCGGCGTCAAGGCATAGTAGACACATTGGAGTCTTATGGGAGCATGCCCATTGGATTAAATATAAAGTCTTAATTTTATTATCGCGTGCCTCTCTCTGGGGTATAAATCCCACCTGGTCTAGATGTATCATTGATGAAACATGTGGCAAGAGGTGGGCAGCCAGTATTTTAGCATATATCTTGAGGTCAGTATTGATCAATTAAAGGAGAACTATGGGGTCAGTGTTTTTCCCCATAGTTCTCCTTGCGGTAACGGGAGGACACAAACTAGCGTCCTCCCATTACCCTAAGCTCAGTATACCGCAAGCTACAGCTCGCGGTATACTGAGACGCCGCAGCAGATCCCGACATCGATGTCGAGATCCGCCCAGCTGCGTGAGTGACAGCTGGCTCTGCCTATCTAGAGGCTGTACCCGCCCCCACACCCATCCGTTCCACCAGTCAGCGCTGGCAGATCGGAGCGGAGAGAGGGGAATCCAGCCCCTCCCCCTGTCACGGCAGATAGCCGCGACAGGATCGAGAGGTGAGCGAACCCGGTATGTGTTCGCTCACCTCCCGATCTACTGAGCCGACCTGTGACAGTCACAGGTCGGCTAGAACTGAGGTGAGTGGAAATCACTCATCTCATAGTTCTCCTTTAAATTGGTCTATAACTTGCACACTGTACTGGATCTTTCTGTTTCTTAAGGATCAGAGCTATATGTGCCTCCTGTGACTGCTGAGAAAAAGGGCAAGTCTCTGAAATAATATTATACATATCTTTAAGTATTGTTTTCCTTTTTTTTTTTTATCTGGTGACCCTGTAAGTGACACACTTCCTGTCCTATGGTAACAATGACCTCTCACTGTACTGTAACTATATAGGAGTAGGTAGGCAGCCAGTATTTTAGCATATATCTTGGGGTCAGTATTGATCAATTCAATTGGTCTATAACTTGCACACTGTACTGGATCTTTCTGTTTCTTAAGGATCAGAGCTATATGTGCCCCCTGTGACTGCTGAGAAAAAGGGCAAGTCTCTGAAATAATATTATACATATCTTTAAGTATTGTTTTCCTTTTTTTTTTTTATCTGGTGACCCTGTAAGTGACACACTTCCTGTCCTATGGTAACAATGACCTCTTACTGTACTGTAACTATATAGGAGTAGCATTTTCACCATAAGGTAGGACTACATAAGACCTTCCACAATATAGAGGAGAGGGGTTCTTTAGTCCTCAGAACATGAGGTTATCAGCCAACAAGATTATTGGCAGAATCAACAGGCATTTTATGCACTTACTGAATAGATATAACAAAGAACATTAAAAAAATGTTTAGAAATGTTTATCTTTTAAAGGATCAAATTTTGTAAGTATTCCAAAGGACAGAAAGAAATTTCACTGACAGTCAAGTCTGTAGATTATTATAGTGGCTATCTAGTGATTATTTTGAAAGCAGGCATATACACTGAGTGGCCAGAATATTATGACCACCCCATAAGTACTTCGTTGGGCCGTCTCGTGACTCCACGAGATGACTTCGTTGGGCCGCCTTGTGACTCCACGAGATGTTGAAAGGTGATGCGAGTAATCTGGCACTGTTGCCCTTCTGTTGTCTTGTACCAGTCTTGCCCCTCTCCGTTCTGCCCTAACATTGACTAGTCGCTGACGGCCACAATTCGCACGTTCAGACCCAGATTTTCGTCTGACAGTCCAGTCTTTAAACACTTTAACCACTGCTGCTCTTGAACATTTAACGAATTCTGCTGTTTTGCTGATACTCGCTCCATGGCTCCGAGCGCCAACAATCATCCCACATTCAAAGGCTGTTGTTTACCCATATCTTCAGAAGAAAAACACTTCTACTGTCGTGGTAAACAACCTGCTTCCCTATTTATGATGGTCTGGCCCTCTAGCAACTTCAGCGCGAAATTATAGCTAATTATAGATAATTTGCCTACAAACGTCAGGTGGTCATAATAATCTGGCCACTCAGTGTTATGTACAACATTCAGAAAATTTCAGAACAGTCAACAATTAAAAGGTATTTCAAAATTTCAACCTCGTAAGAGGATTGTGATGGGTTGCAGGGGTTGTGAAAGGACAGATGGCTATATCCCTGTCCAGCCATCTAAGGTATACATCTGCCTGGTCAGCCTAATGTGTACAATAATTTAAGAGTCTGTGTCATACGCATGCCCACAGGGTTTGCCTGGTTTATTTTATTTGATTTTAATTTTAAAAACTGTTTTGTTTTTTTACTTTACTTTGACTGCTATCACATGGGGGGGCTTACAGGCCACCCCATGTGATAGCAGATGGTGGTGACAGGTACTCTTTAAGGTGATGCTGGGGGTCCAAAAGACCCCCAGTGTCACCTTTACACTCCAAATAAGCTATTGAAGTGCAGATCGCTCTTCAATAGCTTATAGCTGGGCTGCAGGAGCCCAGAACTGACAGCCGAGGGACCGGAAGTGATGCAATCTGCATCGCTCCCGGTCCCATAGAACGGTCGAGGGGATCGATGAATGGAAGTCCGTCGACCTCCTCCCCAGCTCCCCGCGGACACTAAGGACGCCGGTCCCGGGCCCGTAGGAGGGGCAACGGAGCCCGGGAAGCACGACGGCGGTGTCCGGCAGGGGGGGGGTGGCCCCTTCTTCGGAACACAGAAGCGATCTGGCGACAGGTAAGTCGCCAGAATCGCTTCTGTTGTAAAGCCGACAGTCGGCTCTACAAGTTTGAACAGAGTCCCCGCGGCAAAAGTCGCCGGGAGTCTGTTTAAACAGCCCCGATGCTGGCGACGTACACTGTACGTCGTCAGTCACGAAGGGGTTAAAGTGCATCAAGGCACCGGCAAAAAACAAATCGAGGACATATTATGTCCGACATTTTTTTGCCGGTTGCTTGAATGCCTGATAAATGATAATGGGAAGTTTGCTATACATAGAATTAACAACTAGAAAGGCAAACTGTCAGAAATTACTGCTTTTCTGGAATCAAATTTGGGTCTACCAAATATTTGTAGGACCTCAATTTGCCTACTGGGTATACTGAAAGACCTCCCCTTAGATTCATATACCAAACACCTTCATAGAATCCTCTTTTTCTATGCAAAGAAATGTATCCTTCTGGTATGGAACAAAGCTTCACCACCTTCCCTGGAAGAAGAGGAAACAACTTTATTGGTCGAGCTGTAACAGTTTATTGTTGGATTGTAGATAATGACATGTTAGTATGCAAAATCAGCAAACACTTTCTAAAAAAAAAAGCAAACTGCTGTCTTACATTGCTAAAATTTAGTTCTAGATATATTGACTTATAGTGAGTGCGTTGTAAGAACATAGTATAATATTCCATCAACGAAAACCCAGAAAAGTCTCAGTGATGCCTGGTAGCTTGCCAAGAACTTCAGATATTTGCAGATACAGAAGTGAATGGGGATATGTTCTAAAGTGATTTTACTGCTTGTTTAACATATGTAGAAATTTTATTGTGCATGGGCATAGGTTAACTTAGATGTTTTTGATCACCATAGACATTATGGGGTTGATTTACTAACCTTATAAACACACCACGAACATGTATACACCTCTGTAGTGTGTTCCCTCCCAGCATGATCTATGGGTGGAATCTAAACACCTTTGTAGTGTGTACACACCCAGCAGGTGTGTTGTGCAAAGCCCTGCCCTGAATTGCAAGGTGATGTTGTGTAAATTAGCTCTACATTGTGTTGCTTGCGTTGATGAATGCAGGAATGTAAATGCATGAGCTAACCATTTTTGTCTAAACTGTGAAGCAGCATTATATATGCATCATGTGCATGATTTTTCCATATATGGCATTAGTGGAAATATGCTTATAGAGACTTTTTGGTTGATAAATACGCTTTGCTGTGTAAAAAATCACACGCACCTGGTGCGTGCGTGTGTTTAGGTTAGTAAATCACCCCCTATGTCTCTAGAGACAAATAACAACTCACTACCTTCAGGAACCACATCCTGACTGGTAGAGAGCAGTTAAACATAGAGATACGGATAGGTTAGCACAGGGGTAGGCAACCTTGGCACTCAAGCTGTTGTGGCTCTACAAGCCCCATGATTCATTGCAAGACACTGACAGCCACTGGCATGGCTCCCAGAGGCAGAGGCATGATGAGATTTGTAGTTTTACCACAGCTGGTGTGCTGAGGTTGCCTACTTCTGGTTTAGCACTAAGCAAGACAGAATTATATTCCATAAATTCCTGTGATACAACATCATCCTACTGAATTGTAGCCTAGTAGCAGAACAAAGCAGTATTCTCAGTAATAATCTATCACAATACAGAGTAGTCAGACTTTTTCTTTTAAAACAGATAACATCCCATGAGACCTATGGGAGAGGAGTTGGCCTGGTTCACCTCCTCACCCGTAACACTTGTCCTTAGGGACAGTTATATGTTTTGTTTGTGTTATTGTGTTTACCTTTCCCTGTACGGGGAATCTGTTTCTTTTCTCTGCCCTAGCTTTTACTCCTCTTCCCTTGATCCATCGGTGAACTGGAATGTATACTACCAACTACCTTCTCCATGGTTGTACGTGAGTCTCTCTACTTACAGGGTATCTGCCCGTGCTGGAATACAATATTCTCCTGATATGTTTATTGCTCATGGCTACTGATTTTACTGTATTTTCTCACAACATCCAAGGTGTGAATTCGCCTCACAAACGTAATAAGGCATTCTCCTACTACTCCTCCTGTCATGCTGACATAGTCTGTCTACAGGAGACCAGGTTCTCCACCTCTTCATGCCCCAAATTTCTGCACAAACACTTCCCCATTTTTTATAGTGCAAATTTTACTGAAAAAAGAGGGGAGTGCTGATAGCACTACGTAGGAATCTGCCATTCGTTTGTGACAAGCAAATTTCGGACCCTACTGGTCGCTATGTAATCCTAGTAGGGACTTTGTATGATGTAAACGTGACTATTGTTTCCTACTACTGCCCCAATACCCACCAGCTTAGGCTCCTGTCTCACCTACTCAGGGTTGTATCCCACCATTCCAGAGGAATATTACTCCTAGCAGGGGATACTAATTTGGTCCTCCACCCTGTCAATTATAAAACTAAACCCTCTGTCCCCGCTAGCCTACCTTCCTCATTACAATTGGAGAAATCCTCTCTTCTCACCATATTGAATCACCATCATTTGGTGGATGTCTGGAGAGAGCTGAACCCAACCACTAAGGATTTTACCTTCTTCTCAAACCCGCACCACTCCTTTTGTAGGATAGATCCCATCTTCACTTTGCAAAGCAATTTGACTGCATTCCAATCTGCCCGCATCAAGACAGTCCCATGGTCAGATCACGTGGCTAACGCAGTGCGATTCTGCCTAGCAGCCGGTGCCCCAAAACAGTACTTGTGGTGTGTAAATGAAAGTCTATTGACTTCTGGAGATTTTCTGCAACAGGTTGAGTCGCATGCCCGTCAATACTTCACCCTGAATGCTGGCTCAGTGGACTCTCCCATGACTCTCTGGGAGGACCATAAAGCTACCATGAGGGGCCACCTGATAGAAATGGCCTCACGTAGGAAGAGGGGCAGAAACAACAGGATAAAATAACTATACGCCACGCTCGAGGAGCTTGACGGGAAATTAAAAGATAGATTTGACAAACAAATGCTAGCACGCCTTACCACAGTCAAAACCGAACTAAATCTCTTGTTAGATAAGCAGACAGAGAACGTTATCAGATAGTCCAAACACAAGCTCTTCACAAGGTCCAATAAACCTGGCTCTATGCTGGCTCGTAAGCTAAACGCCATGCCCTTGAGAAATGCCCCACTTAAACTTCGTAATGCTCAGGGAAACATCACTGCAAACCCTGATAGCATCCTTCAATGTTTTCAGGAAAATCTAACAACCCTTTACTCATCTTCAGGCTCATTTTGTAGGGAACGAGCAGATGCCTTGTTTAAAGACATTACTCTCCTAACTGTGAACCGAGATGCCCTTGAATCTTTACACTCCGCGATAGCAGAGGAGGAGGTAATGTTAGCTATTAAATCCCTCAAAACCTCTAAAGCTCCAGGCCCTGATGGCTTTTTTCTGCCCTCTACTACAAAAAATTGATACATATCTTAGCCCCTAGACTGGTCGTACTATTTAACTCCCTGAGCAATGGTGGCTCAATGCACCCCCCCACCCTCACTATTGGCATATATCTCCATTGTCCCTAAACCAGATAAAGACCACCTGGACCCCAACAACCATCGCCCAATATCCCTCTTAAATGTGGACATTAAAATCCTCACAAAAATATTGACTAACTGCTTCAACAAATTCCTACCCACAATCATCATCTTATCCATGTGCTTAAAACAAGGAATATACCGGGTCTTTTATTATCCCTGGATATTCAGCGGGCATTCGATTCAATCTCATGGGATTATCTACACTACATATTGATTAAGTAGGGCTTCCAAGGACCCTTTTTATCCTGGTTACAAGCCCTTTATACTGGACCCACGGCCTGAATCAAGCACCTAGGCCAGGTGTCCGACCTCATTACTATTGAGCGAGGCACTCGTCAAGGCTGCCCTCTATCCCCGGTCCTTTTCGCCCTAACCATCGAGCCCCTGATACATCTAATCTGAACCAATCCTAATGCGAGGGGAGTTAAGGTTTCAGGAGTGGAATATAAAACTAGCCTTTTTGCAGACGATGTCATGCTCACCATCACCCAACCCCACACCTCTATTCCCAACTTGCTACACATTTCGGAACTATTCTCAGGGGCCTCAGTCTAGGTGATATATTGGAAGAAGTCAGAGGCCCTGAATGTTTCTCTAACTCAATCTGCATACGACCTGCTTCGCGAGAACTTCGCGTTCGCGACAATCCCTGAAATACCTTGGTGTGAACATTACCCCCACATATGCTACGTTATACACAGCTAATTATATACCTATATTCCAATACCTAAAATCTTTAATGACTAGCTGGGAACTTGGAAGGGTGGCGGCGGTTAAGATGTCTATCCTCCCTAAGTTGTTGTATTTCTTTAGAGTCTTGCCAATTGCTATATCCTCCTTTGCGTTACGATCTCTACAGAAACAAATTCTAACATTTATTTGGCACCCTATGAGACCTAGAGTCTCTAGGTCCACTATTTAAAAAAATGAAAAAGACGGGGGTATAGGCCTACCCAATATATTACTTTATTATCAAGCATCCCAATTATTACCCCTTATCACGATTCACCGGGCGACTAATATCCCCCTATGGACAATGCTAGAAATCCCAGAATGTTCCCCAACCCCACTCTCAGCCCTACTGTGGCTATCGCCTAACAATAGACCCTCTACGCTTAGCCCTATTATGAGGCAAGCCTTAAAAAAGTGTGGGGCTCCGTGAAATATTCAGCAGACTTAATATCTCCCTACTTGCCCCTTCTCCCCCTTCTCTCCCAGCCATTATTCCTCCCTGCGTATACTAATCCGGAACAATTTAAATGGTGGAGCAACAATGTGTTTCAAAAACTGAATGACTTCTTTCGCAATACCACTGTCCCCACCTGGTCATACCTTAAAGAACACAAACAGATCCCTGATGCGGAACTATTCCGTTATCTACAAATACGGCACTGGGTATCCTCTCTGCAAGAACGGAGAACCCCAAACAGATCACTTACTTGCTTTGAGCATATATGCCTACACTCACCCGATGGGCCCAAACTGGTGTCAATCTTGTACTCCAAACTCAACTCCCTGAAGCGCATTAACCTACACTCTTATCCTGCCAAATGGGCCACTGATCTCAATATAGATTGGACTAAGGAGGACTGGGCCAGGGCCTGGAGAAACATTTCCCGATGCTCCCTTAGTGTCACCAATATGGAGGTGACACTAAGGGAGCATCGGTAATGAGGAGCATAAGGTAATCGGGAGCATAAGGTAATGTTTCGCTGGTACCTTGTCCCTACATGTTTGGCCAAAATATTTCCTACCTCATCCGCTGTCTGCTTCCGTGGGTGCACTCTCCCTGGAGACATGCTCCACATTTGGTGGACCTGTCCGTTCGCCTCCCACTTCTGGACTAAAATGTATCGCCTACTGTCCCGCCTATTTAACACCCGTATTCCTAAGAATCCCACACAGGCCCTGTTACACGCCTCAATACCTGGTTTAACCACTCCCCAAGGCTCCCTAGCACATCAGACCTTTCTAGCGGCCAAATTGACTTTAACTGGAAAAAGCAAATCATCCCATATCGCAAATTTACCCTTAGATTGGACAACATCATGACCAATGAAAGATTATCCAGTATCCTAACAGATACCCACGCCAAATTTATGAAGGTCGGGGAGCCTTGGTTGTTACACCAACATCCTGAACTAGATGTGGAAACCCTTAGACATCTATAGGAGGATTCTCGTGAGGCGCGGTAGATGCCCCCCTAACGGAGACAGGCAGCGGAACCATTGAACCGACTTCACAATGCAAGCAATAATATGTCACACCGATGGATTTATTACCCACCCCACCCTCTCCCACTCCTACTCCTCCCTCTTTCAAATATATTTTCCTTTCTTTATTTGCAGTAGACAGCCATGTAGCACGTGTAACCAATTTGTATTTTTTTACTCACCTTAACTATGTGAAAACCATATGTACTGAACTCTATGTGTACTGTTACAAAAAAAACAGAAAACATGCCAAGTATGCATTGGACACAATCTGAAAAGCAGCCAGGTACAAAGAGAACAATATCTGCTCTCAGCTGGGTTAGTAAAGCTTAGTTGATGCAAGATATAATAGCTAATCCCAGCACATCTAACTTAACAGCTATGAAACAAGGGATCAAATTAATATAGTCCCTGTAAAGTTTAGTTTAAGAGTAAACAAGAAGTATAATTGTCAATTTTGTTATAAATATATATA
>NW_017306764.1:58171-65423 GCF_000935625.1 Nanorana parkeri | reverse complement strand
AATATATATATATACATATATACACACACACAAATTGGGGGTTATTTATGATATAGGAGAGATTTTAGCACCAAAAATATAGGAAAATAAATTTACTCTTCCACATGTCCAGAGCCCAAGCCTTGACCTTACCATTAGGTTGGCCCTAACGCCTAAAGAGACACTCTCTTTAAGCGTAATGAATAGAGGATGCCTTTACTAAACTCTCCTTTAAGAGAACAAGTATAGAAAAACACAGTTCTGATATTTTTCAGACACCATGATCATTTACATAGAGCTTGTTCTGGGACTGTAACTGAAACATACTGACCTCAGACACAGTCAGGCATCTAGCATTTTTAGAATGAGGCCTTTAATGGTAGTCCCTATACTTCTCTCATGGCAAAGTCACTTGAACTCCCTCCATTATTTGTTACTAAAGCATAGCTAAACCCTTTAGTTTGTTTTCCTTAAAGAGTGATAAACAAGCATTTTCAAGGCAAATCAGCATGTAAAATGCCTTAAAAGAAATATAATGTACCTCTTTTTATATGGTAAGTACGGCTGAAAAGTGTTAGTGTGGGCAGGAGGGACTAAGCAGGTCTTTTACATAATTTCCCCAAGCTTTTACAGGTACAGTAAGTTGCTGTCAACCTAAAACGCTGTAGGTGGAGCAAGGTGTGACTATTCTAATAGGGTTATCAACTGTATGAACAGTTAAGGAACTACAGCAGCAATAGGGATAGTAATTTTACTGCCGTGTTGTCATTGTAAAGAGCGTGCTTTTTCAATGGTTCTACTGGCAGTCTACATCACATATGTTATTTTATATTTAAACCTAATCCTTAAACTAACCAATAATTTAAAACTTTCCCCTTAACAATGTGCACTTAAACTTTAATCTAACCTTGAAACTGATCCTTTAATACTTTTCCTGAACTTGAGACATTAAAACTCGCCATAACATTATCCCCTATAGTTGACCCCTGATACTTAACCATAAATCTGAAGTAGAATAAATGGAGGATGGATACCAGGCCGATCTTCAAGAAGTAGGTTTATTTGGCCGCCCAGGAACATGCAACAATTCAGGTGCGTTCAAATAATAAGGATTTGAACAATAGAACATATGTGTTACCTTGAATTATCCCCTTGAATTATCCCCAAAAATCAGATAACCACCTTGTATTTGTGCCAAGAACATAAGATGGATCTTAATGTCTTGATAATACTTTCTCACATCAAGGTTAAAGGACAGCTGTCTTGGCAATGGACATATTGCTCCGTTAGCCAAGGTAAAAAAAACATATTTATGACTTTCTGTCTTTAAACCCTTGTTACCTCAACCTATAAGGCCTTAATGTTCTACATGAACTCTAGTTACAGCGCTTTACAATATAAGGAAGACATTACAATCACAATACAATTCAAGACAAGATGGTAAGAAGGGCTCTACCTGTGAGAGCATATAAATTCATGACTTATCAGTTTACTTACTCATTATTCTCCACAATACATTGATAATATCAAAGTAGGCAAGTCATCTTAATTTTATCTGGTGTATGTGAAATTCTCAAGGCTAAAACTCCGTAACCTAACTATAATAATAGTGTTTACGCTAATGAATATCAATATTAAATATATAGGATAATATCAAAACTACAAATCTTAACCGTTAAGTATCTAAAACAAAACACTTAGCCTTAGTACAATGCTCATTGATTCCTAACCCTTAACCATGAACTATTTCATGGTTTTGTCAGTGGCTGCTCTCTGCTTCTCTTCCACAAACTGCTATGTCATTGCTTTGTCACTTTGGAAAAATTAAGGTGCATTAGAAATTTTCATTGAACGCTACCTCTGAATGCAGGGCTAATATGGACAGGCAAAGGTCTGACACTTCCAGAGAGAATCTAGCTTACCATCCTCCATCCATTCCTACTGGCCCATCACTAGGAGGTGTGGGAGGTGGTGAAATATGTGGTGAAGCGTAAACCAAATCTAATGGCAGATTAAAGTGTATCCCTACCACATGCCACAAAACCATTTGTACATCTCTTCAGTTTCCCTACTGAGCTTCCCAGGAACCCCTAAACCTGGAACATTTGGAACATTATGGAAATTGTACTCTTGTAATGGAAAACATAACCCATACCCCCTCCAGTCTCTTGTGCATTACTATTGGCCAGACAGGTTATCCATCACAGAGATGAATCAACACTGAAACACAGGATGTGGAACAGTAGGGACAGGTTCACAGCTGTGAGTGATGGTCAAAATCTGCATAGCAGATTAGGGACTCACGACATATCCAGCACAAAAAATTGAGGTGCCTGCTAAGTCACACAACTGCAGATTTATGTACTTTATTCTAACTACGGGTATGCTTAAAATAGGTTGATAAGCTGATAAAATATTCTACAAAGGAGTAATACACAAGGTGCTATATTTTCTCCACCCTGTGATTCCATTACAGTACATGTGCGCTATGTATTTCCCTTGAGTTTATTTATGGAGCCAATTCAGCAAATTAATAAAATGAAAAAGGAAATAAAATGTCAGGCTCCTTCCATATACCTTCAGAGAACATATTTATTAAAAGATTGCTTGCAAACAACTCTTAAACCAATATGTTAGGATTAAAAAAGCTGTTTATCTACAGTCAGTGGGGCCAGATGAAATCCAAGTTTACACACACACACACACACACACACACACACACACATCCTCACAATACATATTTGTTTTTGAATCTATAGTTACACAAACAGTTTGTGGTGTGTGAGGCTAGTTTAAGGCCTAAGCCCAGCCCAGACTAGAGACTGCTACTGCAGCGATCATTGCCTATAGGAGCCACCAATCTGGGAAGCTTTTTCTGCTTTGCCTGTAATTATCTACCCCACATCTTATTTGTCTTATCAAGTCTGGATATAGCAAACTTTCCTCATTGGGGAATACAGGCAAGATGAGAGACAAGCCCAAGCAAGCCAAAGGTACTACTATTAGATCAGATGAACTGATGCCAAAGACTGGGAAGATGTCTGAGCCAGTTCGGCATATTGCAAAGGTGTCAAACGAGATCAATTCAATAACCGTGCAAGAGAGTGAAGCCCAGGGAATCAACTTGGCAAGCGTTTGACAATTCATTGTTACCTTGTGTAAATGAGGTATCATTAAAAGAAGCCATTTCACCAGACAAAAGAACATCATTTCAACATATCTTTAAAGGTATAATAGTGATTTATTTGAAAATACTACTGGTCCACCTGCATTATAATCTTATTAGTTTATTGTAGAGTTAGAGGCTTGGGAAGCTTAATGAATTCAACACTTTTGAGTTTAACAGCTTCTTTCCCCTCTGACTGCTCTCTGCTTCTCTTCCACAAACTGCTATGTCATTGCCAAATAACATCTGAGGCTGTGTGCATGAGAACTGCTTCTAAATACAGCCTCAGCAAAAGTAAGTAAAGTCCTAAGGCTATGATCGGGAGTCACTCTCCTGCACATGGCCTCACAATAAGAAAACAGGCTTGGTCACACAATAGGCAGTACAGCCCCAACAAGAAAGTGCTAAAACATATTATTCTGTGTCTTTTCAGGGTATGAGATAATATTCTGCAAAGAGCACAGCTCCCCAATGAGTCAGCAACTCTGCACAAAGACTGCAACTGCTCGGCATCTCTGGACTCTATGGGGAACTATGTGCATGTTGCCATGACACATGCAGACAGCGGTGTACTTAATTAGAAATTCCAAATTTGTAAACTGTGGGGAGAATTGATCAGAACAGAAGCAGACAAAATCTGGAGCAGCTGTGCATGGCAACCAATCAGCTTTTGTTCAGTTTGTTCAGTTAGAATTTGAAAATGAATGAGAGAGGCTGATTGGTCACCATGTACAACTGCTCCAGATTGTATCTGCTCCAGTTTTGATCAATTCCATTCTGTGTCATAAGTGGACCCTGTATTAGTTATTTATCTTTATACTGAGTGTGGGAGGAAACTGGAGTACCCAGCGGAAACCCACACTAGCACAGGGAGAACATGCAAACTCGTTTTGCAGATAGTGACCTGGCTAGGATTTGAACCAGGGCCCCCAGTGCTGGAAGGCAGAAGCACTAACCACTACACCACTGTGCTGATTAAATTAGAGGTTGTTTTTTTAAACCATGGTATTCCTGTGAAGCACTGTAGTAGCTGGATCTACTACAGTGCTGGGAGCAACCTTCCAGGTCCTAGTACTGGAACTAAGTGCAACTAATGTAATTACCTGAATTTGACTTGGTATTGGCCTCTTGCAATACCTTATACAACAGCACAGACTAGAAAAGGGAGGGGGAAGCCTGAGAGAAAATCAGGTGTACTTCATGCAAATGGGTTGACAAGGAACATGCTAATAGGAGGAAGTCTACTGCTGCTCTTTCAGTGTCTAGTCAGAATGCTTAGGGTGGAGAGAACATTCCTTTACTGTGAGTGGTGTCATCCACCTTGCTGTGCGAGGAAGCTGTAAAAATCTCAGGACTGGATGGACAGAAATATAAATCATTTGGGAGTTGAAACAGTTGTCTGCCTGGAGTTCAGCTGTAATTACCAGGGTTTTAGTAACATGATTAAGCTACTAAAATGTTCCTGTGTAATCCTAAATGAATGAGGTGATAGCTAGCAAGTAGTAACATTTCTTAGTAGCAAGAAATTAAAATCATCTGTGACGCTGAGGCATAAGAATTCCTGGTGGTGATTTTTATTGCTAATGTGTGGGGAATATTACCTTAAAGAGGAACTTATTGTTTGTTTTTTTTCAAATTAACCCTTGCAGTGAGTCTGCCCCCGCACTGCAAAGGTTAACTGCTCGTTTTTGTCTAAGTGCCTGTTCACGCGATGTCCATTTTGTGTGCTGACCTGATCCGTACGCTGCTGCACTCAAAATGCATCCCAATGTGTTTTACGGGCTACAGTTCTCACGTGCGCAGTTCGTTCAGCTTACGACAGAAAAATACTGCACTGCAGCTAACATACTAACAGACCCACTGGAACGCATTAAAAACGCAGCTAAAACGCACTGCATCAGTAGCACCGTTAGCACCGCGTCTGCAGATCCGGACCTGATCAGGACTTGAAACTCATGTGAACAGGCCCTAAGAGCGAAAATATAACAATTGCTCTGGTGTCCAGTGGAAGGGCTACTACATAATCCCATATCCAAGCTTTCTCAGTCTCCCCGAACTGCTTTTCCAATTCATACAAAATTCTGGTGGAAAATATTATATTAAATATAAAAAGACACAAACACTCATAGGGTTATTTCTAAAAGTCATTACAAATGAAAATTAAATTGTTGCCCGAGGCAACCAGTTTCCAACCATCACTTCACTACTGCCATTTACAGAATTAAATGAAACATCTGATTGCTAAGGACAAGACCACTATTTCTCTCTGCATCAGTTTTTAGAAATTAGCTCTACTGTTCTCAGTAATTTTCTCTGCTGGTGAACTCAGCGTGAGTTTCTTTTCTTTCGTAGTTTCAAAAGCATAATACTGTAAATAAAAAATGATGTACAATTAATTTATCAATGCATGGGTATAACCTGACCCTTTATTTATGGTTTAAAGCACAACAATTTATCAACAAAGATTTACTGCAGACATACTTCAGACTGAAGCATGGTGTGGGAGGTGGGAGGAGTGAGATTTAAGCGTGTAATTTTGTTTAGTGTATTGCTCAGTCATTGTTCTAAATTGCCTTTTATTTTTTCTGGATGGTAAAAAAACGTTCAATTACCATACAATGTTTTCAGATCCATTTGTTTCATAGTTTTTTGTTGTTAAATAGAACTAAAGCTTTAAATTCCATATGCAATATAAGACGGCACTAAAAATAAATTCTGCTGTGTACCATAACTTCAAAAACGTAATTTTCCCAGTAAATGATACCATGTTATATAAACTGTCTAGTCTAGTTGGAAATTATATTATCATATGAGCTTTTTTTAACAAGACGGATTACAGTTGTGCTTTGTGTAGCCAACATTTAATTGCTAATTGGAGACAAGAAAAAAAAAGAGTTTCAATAATAAACTATAAGAAGACTGGCTAAAATGCTTGTTAATATTGTTGAACACTGCAGAATTACTACAGGAGGATATAAAATTCATAATGAACGTCATTTGTCTGAGATAACTGGACAAATTCCTAGTCACAAGCCATAAATCATAGAGGAATAATTGTAATCATTTCACCACCAGCATCTCCTGATCTTGTAGATCAATTCATGTCTACTTTTTGAATTGTGAAGGTATGAGATATTTGTTATCTAAGTTCCTTTTATCAGCTATTCGCATGATTTAAATTATTGACTTTACAAGCAGGGATCTTGCTGTCACTGACACTGGTCTGAAAAGTGCACATTTATCTACAGAGAATATATTACAAATGTCCTTTGCTCAGTGTAGTCATGTGAAAAAAGCTACTGAATGTTGAAATGGAAGCAGGAAAGATTGTAGAGCGGTGACAGAGCCTCTTTACATGCTGAGAGGTCTGTCTTGGAGGGCTAACATATGTCACAGGAATCAATGCCAGAGTGGGCTCAGGAGTCTAATGAAAGAAGCCTGGAACTTGCTTTGAGACATTAGGGTGAGAGGGAGGGGAAGCCTGTGTATGTTTAACTGCAGGACATACATGTTTTGGTCACACGGTCCCTAATATACGTACTTACTATTTGAGGAAGGTAGAGATCTATTTAAGAGTTTGGAGGCTTAAGATAATGCAGAGCATGTTTGGCAATGGGAGCAAGAAGCAGTGCAATATTATTCTAAGGATGTAGAATTTAGGCCCTAATAACAGATTTAGGAAATAACATTAACCCCTTTTATTCAGAAAATATATAATGTTGGGGGGTTTTACGTCATTTTCAGGCCTAAAATGTGGAATATAACATGGGTGCAAAAATTGAAAAAAGGGCCTCAGTCATGAAGGGGTTAATATATGCTCTCCTGGAGAATGTGGAAAGTTGTGTACTGTCACCATTCAGTGACATCCTACTGCCAGTCAAGGAACTTTTCAGAGCACTTATGACTAGCCTAATAAGCCCTCAGGCTTTGGACATAGGTGTGACGACCAACAGGTCAGATCACACTGTGCAGCCATCAATATGTGACGATACCACTCTTGGCCTCACCCTGCACAGAGATTTTGCAGCTTGTGGGAAAACAGTCTAAGTCCAGCAGACTGAGAGTGATTGTCACCGAAGTTGGTCATGTTATACTGTATATGTACAC
>NW_017306764.1:51923-58149 GCF_000935625.1 Nanorana parkeri | reverse complement strand
AACAGGGTATTTACAGGTCATCTAAGTCCAGGGTATCTAGGTGGAATTTACTCAATAGTGGATCTGTCACTTGATAACTTATTAGTGTTCTGGTTTTCACTCAGAGCTTTATGATCCTATTTAGAGTCTGCCCATAAAACAGCTATGCACCATGCCTGGATAAACATTTCTGGTGCTTTAGAATTTGGTTGGAATTTGAAAAACCTTTGAAGACTTTCTATAACAAATATGTTTACTCAGTAGACTGGTTTAATCATGTCTAGAAGTGACAAATTTCAACAAACTGAGGAGGCAATGGGGTTTCCTAAATAGTTTTGGGGGGCCCAGACCACATTACTGTCATAATAGGTATTTCAGCTTTGTGCTATTTGCTTTTATTTTAGCATTCTATGGTTGCATCAATAGTTTGAGTCCTGCAGTCCATACACTACCTGATGGTATTAATGATTAGATAGTGTAGAAGTTAAAGGGCCAGTCTACCCAAAAATAATAGTTCAATTTTAAGTGGTGTCTAGTGGACAGAGACACCCACTTGCTTCTGTCTGGGACTCCGGTTACAAAGTTTCCGGCTCAATTCCTGCCCATTTCAGGCTCACCTCTTGCCAAAACAAGCATGTTCTCAGGTACTCCTCTAAAGTTAAATCCAGCTGGGTGAGATCCTCTGGGAACTCAAGAACAGAGAGAGGCACTCGCCTCGGGCACAGCTGCAAGGGGTGCAGCCATGGCTGGAACTGAGCCTGCTGTACCTGGTGCCCAGCGGGGGTATGGGGTTGGCGAGTGCTTTGGGATTTGGATGCAGTGCTGATTGCTTCACATTACCATTTTACTTACGTGCAGCTCTGGTTCCCAGGTGTGGGGGAAGTTGAGAGCGGCTGCAGTACTGATCACCTCAGTTTACCATAGAGGTGACCAGCGGACACATGCGCGGTTGCGTATTGGCTGGTTCCCAAGAGGGGAGGGATTGAGGGCAGATGCAGTGCTGATTGCCTCACTTATTGGCTAATGCACAGAGTTCCCAGCTGACAATTAGCTGCCAGCTAATGCTGCTTAAAGCTAGCTAAAAAAACTCCATGCACCAGCCAATGAAGCATCACACCTTTGACCCTCACATGGCCCCTCCCTCTATACCCTGCCTGTGGAGCTTAAAAGTGCTGAGAGATGGCAAGGAAGACTTGGGGATGAAGGAGACCTGGGAATTAACTAAATATGTAATTGGGAGAATTTTCTGCCATAACCTGCTTTATCCCCTAAATAAATGAAATAAGCAATTGGTACCCTAGACGTGTAGTTAGCACTCAAATTCGGGGAGTTTTATGATGTTTGTCAAAAATAAATAAGTGCAAATGCACTGACCTGGATCACAAGCGGAACGTCAATTCTAATGCATTGGGAGGATTTTCTGCCATAACCTGCTTCATCCCCATCACCCCTAAAAAAATCCCTTTTACTTCTCTTTGCTCTGTCCCCATCTTTAACTGATCTCTGTTCTGTCCCCATCACTCCCTTAATCTCCTTTTCCCCCCTTCTCTATACCTATAACCAGTGGCGGACCTAATACCCGAAGGGCCCTGGTGCAAGACTGACCCCTCACATGGGTACCGGCCATACCCCCCTGATGGCGGTGTTATATCAAAGATGGGGACTACGTTAGAATGTGTGACCAGTCACGTGGTCACACATTTTAACGTAATCCCGCCCAGTATTTTGGTGGTGAAATGTGTGACCGCCAATAGGTGAAGAATTCCAGCGCTTTGTCAGCTGTTCCAGGGCAGATCTGCATTGCAGATGGTATGTGCAGGAGAACCGAGCTGCCCTGGAACAACTGGTCAGTCCTGAAATGTCATTTCTATCCGACTCTGTGATTGCGATCTCACATTCCACCCCACTAACAAAGTCGGATAGAAGTGACATTTCAGGACCGATCAGCTCTTCCAGGGCAGATCGGTTCTCCTGCACATACCATCTGCGATGCTGATCTGCCCTGGAACAGCTGAGAAAGCGTTGGAATGCTTGACCTATTGGCGGTCACACATTCCACCGCCGAAAAACTGGGCAGGATTATGTTAAAATGTGTGACAAGTCACACATTCTAACGTAGTCACAGTCCCTTAGACATTTTGGAATTCACTGCTGCATGCTTTTTCTAACATAGAAAGCCTCTAAGTAATGAAGTCAGCTTCAGAATGACAACCCATGAGCTTGCAATTTTTAATACAAACCCGCACTGGCAGCTCCTATATTTCTATCTGCACAGATGATGACTAAAGTTCTACTTAACTTTTTGAATAGCTAAATATATTTCAAGTCCATCAAAACAAAAGGTGTGCAAAATCTTACAGTGGTTTTGTTCGAAAGCAGCCACAGCCTCAACAGAAAAGCATGTCCTCTGCCACCATGCTGCAGAGAAGGACCTTTTTTGAAGCAGTGGTCTCTCTGCAGTGTTCCAACACACCCCCTGCTAAGTCAGATTTAGAGTTTTCTAGTTTAGCAGGAAGCAGAGCTTTAGGTCTAATTCAGCAGGACGTGTTGGACTTCTGCAGAGAGACCTCTGGTTCCACACAGTGAGCAAGAGTCTTTTTCAACAGCATGCTGGTAGGAACAGGCTTTTCTACTCATGGTGTGGCTTCTTTTAAAAGAAAACCAATACTTTAAAAACCAATTGCAATATATTTAGCTAATTTAAACTAAAATTCAAGTGGGCTTTAAGATGACTCACCGGTCCTTAAATATCTCGGTAAACCATGAGCTCCTGAGAACAGGTGGATAACTAGGATATTGGACGCCATTTGCCCACAGCAGAATAAGTATGGTTGGTGCTGAAATAGAATGAAAAACAGGAATATCTGTGCCCTGTTATAGGAATTAGATATTTCTTTATAACTCAAATTATGTAAATAAGAAGCCTCACCATAAAAAATCCTTTGCCAGTAATGCACTCCTTATACATAATTTTATAATCCTTCAAGTTTATTTGGCACTGTAAATGTGTCAACAATTTGTTCCAGCTCATAATCTTTATAACGTGCATTTCCACTTCTTTGTTTAATACAGTACATAAAGAATATCTTCAAATATTACTGAGGCCGTATAGTCAACCTCATATGTGCCTGGAATGATATCATTTTCTGTCACTCTATTTTGAACAAGTGACAAAAAATTATTCACGTTATGATCAGTTTTTTTTTTGCTGTGATCCCTTCAGGAACCATCTGTTATTCTATTCAGTCCCATATATTCCTGTTAGCTCTATAGAATGGCATGAATATGGTTCACATGGAGAGGCTGTCCTAATTTAGGCTGTCCTAATTTATCCATTTACTGCACAGAGCAGCTGATACACTACAGAGATGTTCCGTGAGGCTGGAATGACTTCCTCAAGTATGTGTTTTGTAACAAACACATACATTACCCTGGATAGTATTATGCTCTTTCTGCAGGTTACAATCCCATATTTCAGCTGCCTCGTTTCTTTGTGGATGTACTACAAGCCACTGTGACCTGCAACAAACAATTGCAGTGCCCCCACCTCCATATATTATTTTCTCTCTAGGCTTCAACAGCAAAGCTTTATTTTTCTGGGTGTCGTTTGTTGGCAAATGTTTGACATTGTTGCATCGCCTGTTATTTTTGCAGCATCTAATCATTACTGTACAAACTCGATTATGGCATTTTTCTGATTGTCACCTTTACATTAAGATGCACTTTACTCTTGTCATGCGTTTCCCCATTTCATTTTCCAGTCTTAATGTCGGAGGAGATAATCACTCTGATTGTAGATGTCGGCCTGTACTGCAATAGAATTGATGGCAAAGCGTCTCTCCCTCTCTGTCTCTTACAGAAATACTGTGAATATATGTAATTACTGCTCAGTCACTGTCACCACCTTATCGCCGGTTATCCTATCATCTCCTTGTAGTCTTTGTTTCCCTAAAAGTATATAAGACATGCTGCATGCTGCTTCTTTATGTGGCCTATTCTCCGCTGGCTCTTTTTTTAGCACCTTGGATTTTTTTTCCCAACATTAGATTTATATTCTTGAAATGTGTTACCCTACATTCTCTTCAGGGTTGAAACATCTTGATAAAAAAGAAAAATAAAGACACAATGACATGAAAGTGACTCACAAGAACATCTATCTAAATAAAGACAGGTTAAATATTATGAACTGCTAATCAATTCTTTTTTGACAGGGTGAATTAACTCAACATGGACACAGCGTAGCAGAGGGCAATTATAAGTGATTATACCATTGCTGTGATGAAAGGGAAATTTACTGTGAAGGCGCCGCATGAGTAATATGTGTTCATTTCTTGTTATAGCTAGCTAGTTTTATTGTTAAATGTATGCAATAGAACAAAGTCTACCATGTTTGTTTACAGTTTACCTTAAAGGGATTTCTAGTTTAATCATATTTGATACCAAATTTTGCTGGTTTTAGAAAAAGTCAAAATTTGTGTTTATTGATGAGCAATGCCAGGCAACAAGTGAACTCATTCAGTGCTCTACTAATGGCTTCCAGTAAACACAACTGGACATAAAGTGAACTTTTCCTATTTAGGTCAAATAACAAGTTCACTTGATAGACCTCTGCTGCTAATGCTTACTTTTCCCACACTCCCTCAGCCACCCTGTTTGTCACCTGTAGCCCAAAGAAAAAGCAGGGAGCTTACACAGAATGGAATCCTCTCCCTACCCCCACTTCAGTGTTTGGCTCTGGCAACTAGCCACAAAGGTGCCAAGCACATCATGGAAAGAAGGGGAGAGGAAGTGATATGTTCACTCATAGCCTGTATTGAGTATTCCTGGGGGGATTATTATTATTATACAGGATTTATATAGCGCCAACAGTTTGCGCATTGCTTTAGAATATAAGGAAGACATTACAATTACAGTACAATTCAAGACAAGATGGAAAGGGGGGCCCTGCCCGTGAGAGCTTACAATATTAAGGGAGGGGCAAGTGATACATGAGGAGGTAGCTGTGTGGGGAGGAATTGTTTAAGAAAGTGATAGTTCAGTGGTTAGGTTGAGGTAGGATAGGCTTCCCTGAAGAGATGAGTCTTAAGGGATTGCCTAAAGGCAGTCAGAGTGGGAGATAGACAGACAGGTTGGGGTAAGGAGTTCCAAAGACTGGAGGGGTACTCTAGAGAAGTCCTGGAGGCAAGCATGGAAGGAGTTGATGAGGGAGCTAGAGAGCAGGAGGTCTTGGGAGGAGCGTAGGGGACGGTTAGGGTGATACTTTGAGACAAGGTTGGAGATGTAACCTGGGTCAGAGTTGGGGGATGGGGGAGCCTTGGAAGGGCAATCATCAGCAGCATAAGGGGAAGGCTACAAAGTGAAGGTGTTGCTTTTCCCTAAATGAGTGCCTCCCTTCCAATGAGATTTGAAGATTACACTTACATGACCTAAACAAAAGTACCTGTCCTTGTGCTAAAGCTTTGTAAATTAAGCCTGCTACTTTGATAACCATGTTGGGGAAGACTGTGCCTCCGGTACCCTGCAGAGAACAGGGAAACATAGGGGTCCATTCACTAAGCTGCCGTAGGCAGCCGAGTGAATGACCGACGTGAAGAGAAGTGAGCCTAACACTGTTCGGCTATTCACTTAAGGCTGGTACGGCTGATTACAGCCGTATATCGGCTGAAATCAGCCGTACATCGGCTTTCTTCGTATGGCTTATGTTCGGCTGACCCGAAGTGCAGAAGGAGTTCGACTCAGCCGATCCAACATCTGGATCGGCTGAGCCAAACCTCGGGCAGGCTACTCACTGCTGTTCGGCCCATTCGTATAGATGCCGAACAGCAGTGAGTGAATAGCCGAATGCCGCTGAGCAGCATTCGGCCTGGCTGTTCTGCTCGGTCCCTCAGAGGGACCGAGCAGAACAGAAAAATGTAAAAAAAAGTTAAAAAAAGTAAATAGAAAACGATTCTGCGGAGCTAGCAATGACAGCTAGCTCTGCCCAACAGTATTCTAATGTCCGGCGGTTCTGCTGCCGTAAAAAAAAAAACGAAAACAAAAAACTCTTCCGGGCGCTCTGGGAGCCTCCCGCTCCCGGCCGCCCAGGAGAGAAACACTGCTTTTTCTTTTTTTTCTTTTCTCGGCTCTGTGTCAGAATAGAAAAAAAAAACAAAAACATTTGCCAATTGAAATGCATTGCTAGATTCCTATTGGCTATTTCAATTTGCAATAGCCAATAGTAAACTAGCATTGTACCCGCCCTCTGCTG
>NW_017306764.1:42429-50866 GCF_000935625.1 Nanorana parkeri | reverse complement strand
GTGTTCGGCTTGACTGAGCCGCTCGGCCACGTTCGGGAGCTGTACGGGCTATAGTGAATAGCCCGTACAGCACCCCTTCGGTTCTGCTGAACCAAAGGGGTCCTGGGGCCGAAGCTAGCCGAAGGATCGGCCGAAGCTACAGCTAGATCCTTTCGGCAGCTTTGTGAATAGACCCATAGTGTTGCCTCAGGCACTCCAATATTGACAAAAAAATGATATTATTAAATAGTATTAAAAATAATATTTACTGATATATACACATATATATTAGAACCTCAATAGGGAGTAGTATTTTAACTGAGACATGTAAAATCTGGTGTTCTCTTTGCTATTGACAAGTGAGTTGTCATCATGCCAAGATCAATAGAGCATTATAAGGCCTTCAGAAAGAAAGTTGTGAATGCCTTTGAGCCTGGCAGAATTTTTAAAAAGATTGGCAAATGATCTGAAATCCATCATATAACTGTAAGGAAAATAATCAACAAGAAGATTTCAAACAGCTTCTACTTTGTCCAGGACTGGCTTGCTCAGCAAATTCACCCAGGAGTGCATTGCAGGGTGTTCAAGTAACCCTTGCAACAGTTAGCGGTCAAATGCATGCCTCTACAATCAGAAAGAGATTGCACAAATTCAACCAGCATTAGGGGTGTGTTAGGAAATAGTCCTTGCTATCCAAAAAGAACATTGGACAAGACTACAGTTTTTCATTGAACATTAAGGGAAATACCAGGCCTTCTGTGAGAATGTCCTAAGGACTGATCCTCACAGTAACAGTAGACATGTTTGTCCGTATAACAACTGTGAAGCATGGTGGTGGAAATGTTATGGCTTTGGGTTGTTTTGTTGCTTCAAGGTCTGGGCAGCTAACAGTTATCGAGTCAAGTATATATTCTGCATCATATCAAAGTGTGCTTGATGAGAAGGTGAGGCCATCTGGCCAAAAGATGAAGTTGAACAGGAAATTAGTACACTTTGAACATAATAATTATCTGAAGTACAGTAGTTAATTCACCAAGTAATACATAAATAGTTTAAAAAAGAAGTTTTCCCCATAAAGGGGATCCCACCATCCTTTACACAATCTACGTAACCACTAAGTGATGAAAAAGTATAAATGTATTTATTCGGTAGAGGATAAAATTTATATATTTAGACTTTACGTACATAGAATATCAAAAAATGTATTAATCAGACAAACAGATACTTGTCTGTCTTGTATACACATGTATCTGTTTGTCTGATTAATACATTTTTTGATATTCTATGTACGTAAAGTCTAAATATATAAATTTTATCCTCTACCGAATAAATACATTTATACTTTTTCATCACTTAGTGGTTACGTAGATTGTGTAAAGGATGGTGGGATCCCCTTTATGGGGAAAACTTATTTTTTAAACTTCTAATAGTTAGGGGACCCCCATTCACATTGATCATATTGGAGATATTGTGCATATACCTTCCCTTCCCCGTTTTATTGTTTAATACATAAATAGAAGGTTATGGACTGTCATAATAAACGCACTTAATGCAAGGAAACCCACAAATATCTTGGAACTGAAGGAATTTTGCATGGAAAATTAGTCAAAAATGTCACTTGATGTCAGAGGCCGGTGGGCAGTTATACAAATTTCCCACAAGATGCCATTTCTGATACAGGGGGCAGTGGACCCAAGTCTAGCTCTGCCTTGCTTTGATAGCTACCAGTAGATACAATGTTTACTTTATATCATGCTATAGATATGAATAATAACTTCAAGGGTTCACTTTTATTTTGCTGATGATTCTGGCAGGCGTTCATGGGCAAATAACGATTCCACAATTACTTTTGCTTTGAACAAATTAAGCTTGATGACCCTATGCCAAACTGATAGGCCTGCTTTCTAATCATGTGGTGTTATCAGTACAGATGTCTGTATTTAGTTTTTATTTTAAGAGAACACAGTGGTAGCTTATTGCCTTCAGACTCTCTCTCTGTGATTAAAACTCCATACACTCTGTGTGTAAAGACCAGGCAGTGATGGTGGAAGGCGAGGGCATGAGTCATTGATTTCAGATGCCAGCTGTGTGTGTAACTTCCCTTGTGAGCTACTGAGCACTGTAAACAATAGGTAAAGCAGATAACAAATAGCTTGAAATGCCTGTGAAAAGGTTTTATACCTGCTAATGGGAGATAAAAATACAAAATATATATTTTATATTCCACTGATTTAAAAAAAAAAGATTGTTTATTGTATTTTTTAGTCCTGAACATAATAAAGGAAGAATGACAATATATAAAACCAATACGGATTCCCCTTAAACAAAAAGTTGTGAGATTTGTTTAACATCCTAATGGAGAAATTATGAATGAGCTCTATCTGCAGATGTATAAAAAATGAACAGATTTGGCTATGCTATTTGCCACATTGTAACACATAAACATTTCATTGTGCAAACATTGGAATGTAAGTGAAAGTATCATAGAAACTTGCAGCATGCACAGTGAAGACAAATTGGAGAGTTTAAACAGGTCACGTGTCAGATACTAATGTAATGTATCTCTCCCTAAGAAAACATCTGTCCGGCCATTAGTTTAGACATACTTTGTGAACACTGATAGATACATTGTAACTTTAGCTAACTTGGTAAAGCCTACATCATAAAAAGAAATGTGTTATTTGACATCTGAGTAAAATGCTGCAATAAAATTAATATTTAATATTGAAAGTAGATCCTGTTTATCTTACTGGATGCAAATAGGACACTGTACAGCCATATATAAAATGAAATGAAAAATGGTAACATATGCATTATAAAAACTTCGAATAAGCTAAGCATAAATCACAACATTATTAAAATGACTTCTTTAGAGCTATCCGGTCATGACTAAAGAAAAATAATGTATGCCCTCTCATGACTGTAAGAAAATATGATGTCCTGAACATGTTATTAAAGGTAAAACCGGGGAAATGTTGAACTCCGGTTCATTCAGAATGCATAACTTATGTCCATAGTGACTCTAATTTAAATTCTGACATTCATCTTGTTCAGCTAGTTTTCCCACCTCTTACAAGAGTCCTATTTTAATTCACTGTGTATTTCAGCCTACTAAAAATATAAGGAAAGTGTTCTCTGGTTCCAGGATGCTGTTGCTCTCAGAGAGGGAGGTTACACTAAATGTTTCTGAAACTGTCAGTTCTCTTGGACAGATAATGATGGAGATTGAAGTTAATGAAACATGTATATGTCGATTGAGGATCTGAGCAGCAAATATATGAATGCATTGTTTTGCAATCAATATACTATTTTAGCATTTCTCAGTCAATATGAAGTATTCAAATAATATTTGCATGCTGTTGATGTCATTGATTTGGTTTGCAATTAGCTATAGAGCAAAGGTAGGCAACCTTGACATTCCAGCTGTGGTGAAACTACAAATCCTATCATGGTTCTGCCTCTGGGAGTCATGCCTGTGGCTGCCAGAGTCTCATGGGACTTCTAGTTGGACAACAGCTTGAGTGATGAGGTTGTTTACTCTTGCTATACAGCAGAGGTAGGCAAACAACCCTCCAGTTGAGGTGCAACTACAAGTCCCAGGAGGCATTGCAAGACTCTGGCAGCCACAGGTATGACTCCCAGAGGCAGATGCTTAATGGCATTTGTAGTTTCACCAAAGCTGGGGGCTGGAGTTTGCCTAGCCCTCTATAGAGTGTATATATTGTTTGGATGACTGATTGTGACAAAATGCCAAGCGTTGACACCTGACTATTAATGCAGATTAGTGTCCCTGTACATAAGAATATTCTGAACACCCCCAACAATAATGTTTTTGGGTCATATCTGTGAAAAGCAAATTAGGTGAGATTGGCTCGGTAAACATATAGGCGGAGCCTAGATTTCCACCCACTGGCTAGAACTAAAAAAAATAGTACACATTTATATACAATATGTCATACTTTCCTGACATTAAAAAAGATTTTAAAAAAAACTAATATGAAAAAAATAAAGGTAAAGTATTCAAAAACACTTAAGGGCTATTTACACCATTGTGATGCGTTTGCTCATTCAGGTACATTGCCTTGAGGCAGCACATTTATTGGTATATGTACAATTTCTGACCGAGGAAGGCATTGCACAAGTGCATGTAGTGCGTGCAGCTATACACTGTGTTAACAAGTGCATTACTGCCATGCAAGTGTGAATGGGCCATCCAAGATTCACACAACTTCCAGCTCTCTTTGAAGATGTGTAAACCTTGTTTGAAATTGTTTTGAATCTTGTGTGACAACATTTATAAATTAACTCCTTAATGTTCTTTATAAGTGACATTGTATATATTTTAAAAATGTGTTTATAGTCACTGACATTGTAACACTTTGCTAACAATAGCTGGATAATTAATTAATGATTATTGGATTAATTGGGAAGTATGCAAACATAATTATTTAGTGCAGTTATAAATCCATTATTTGGAATATGATTACAGTAAATGTGAAAGATCTGTAGTATAGCCACTTCTGGGTATTAAATTATGTATCTTGGAATACAGGCCATGTATGTAATATACAGTAAGACCTCTCAGGCTCTCCTTTCACGTAATTTAACTTTCCAATGCGCTTAGGTTTTTGGTTTAATAACATCCATATTTAGCTCTTTGCTGTTGTCTGCAGTATGTAATGCATTTGTGTTACCTCCATTGGTATACGCACATGGCTATAAGAAATTTACTCATATAGGCATTTTTTTCTGGCCAAAAAGTCCCTGGTTTGAATCCTGGCCAAGACACTATCTGCATGGAGGTTGCATGTTCTCCCTGTGCTTGCGTGGGTTCCCCCCACACTTCAGGGACTGATGTGAATGTACAGTTTGTTAAGTACTGCATACATTGTCAGCGCTATATAAACCTGTAATAAATCTACCTATAAAATCTTATCTAAACCAAAATCTAACATTTATCTCTTATATTATCACATTGATACCCATAAATAAATGGGCTATCATGTCTATACTACTGCTGAAAACGCACAGTCCAAATTTTGGGCCAAATAGAGATGATCAGTGATCCCTTATATAAAGGGTTTGACATACCCGTCCTGGAGATACTGAGATCTAACCAGGCTTACTTAATTAGCAATGAGCAAATCCTCATCTTTCATTGTCCTGACTTCCCTAAACCGATGAAAGGTGCTTATGATTGCAATGGTTTACAATGCTTTGTGCATCATTATTAACTAGTCTAATCTTCTCTAATCTACAACACATATAACTATATTTCCCTTTACTACTGCTGTGGGTGCATTGTGTTTACCTTTCTTGATTACTGCTTTTTTTCATTCTGCATACAGCTAATGTATGTTAAATATTACAGTTATTAAAGAATAGTAAATTAATTTAACAGATTTTTCTTTCATAATTTGCTGATCTGAATATAAATTAAACATTGCAAGAAGTGATGCATGTCTAATAACTGCATGTCTATTGTCTTAGTTCTAAGTATATTATATCTGGTACCTTTTAAAAACACACCTGTAAAATATTTAGATTGCTTGGCAGCCATTTGAACATGAAAAAAGATGCACATTCAGCTACTGCATGCTATTATTTGGGGGAGCTAGCAGGGGGCTGTGCACATGGTGGCTAAGGTAACAGACAAGCAGAGCTAGAGAAGTTATTTATGAACAGTCACTAAAAAAAGAAAAAAAGATCATAAAATTAAAATGTGGAAAGGTGCGTGTCAGGTCTTTAACATATTTAGCAACCCTAAAGTCAATAATGAAAAACATCACATTCTCTAGCAAACATCAAGCACTGTAAATCACAGTTATTCTTTAATTAAATTACAGCAATAGATGATATTAAACTTGATTAGGTAAAATGGATCACTTACACAGCCTCGGGAATACAAACTTTTATATGGTTATAAAAAGATCAAGTCCCTTCAAAACGGTTGTTTATGCAAGGCTTTTCATAAAAACCTATAGGGAACGTTGCTCTATACTTCCAGTTCTCATCCATTATCCTTGCTGTGTGGGATTCTTATAGGGATATTTCAAAGGGCTCATTGCAATTCCTCTACAATGTTGCAATAATTAGGCATGGAACCTATACAAACAGTTTCACCAAAAAGGCTACCCACAATGGATGTTGAGAAAAAGCCATAATAAATCTTTCTGTAAAGGTTGAAATAATCTATTGGTTCTTTCTAAAAGGAAAAATTATCATTTGTGATGTATTTGAATTATAACTTTTTTGGGGGGTCATGCCTTCAACAGCTGCAGGTAACCTTCACTAAATAATAGAGTGTATAACAACTTAGCATAATATATATTTTTTCATGTTAAGTGCTTTTTGATTGTTAAGTAATATGTATATGTAATACTTGCAGGTATTTATCTCACAGAGCTCACAGTACACAGTTTGGCAATGCCTTCATCTGCCCTTTTTCTCGCTAGAAGAATGGCACCTTCATTGTTCAGGCATCATCCAGGGTCAACATGTATGACCTAGTTCCCAGACTGTAATGCTGCTTACATTGTTGCAGACTGTACACAGGGAATAGGAGTGTGAGAAAATGCTCCTCCCTGACTTATGACATCATCCCAGCCTAGGCAAAGTCACTTCATATGAAATTTGCAGCTGGGGTCATCAAACACCCCTTAGGCTGGGTTCACACCTAGGCATATTGAATATGCGCGTTTGTCGCGCGTTTCTCGGTAAAAAAACGCGTGACAAACGCGCGTTTCCGAGGGCTACTTGGCTGTATCCCAATGGAAACGCAAGACCCAAAGAAGTACATGTACCTTTTCAGGCGTAGGCCGTTTTGTAGCGCGTTCAGACGGGCTGAAATACGGAAAGGTGTGAACCATGCCCATAGAAAACAATGGGATTTTCACTTTTGTACGTTTTGTAGAACGTTCATAGAGCGTTGAACGCGCGACAAAACGTAAAGGTGTGAACAGGGCCTTAATCTCCAGTCCAAATAGTATCAAGAGGAAATGGGAGAGGCACTGAATCACATGTCTCAGTGCTGGTCAGGTCCTTGCTGCCTGACACCATTTAATATTGCAAATTACGAGAATGTAAAGGGCACCATCAAGAATGCCACTCACTTGCCATCTGTTCAGGTCTTTGTGACAGCAGAAGGAGGAACCAGCTCTAACAAGACCCACACATCTAGTGTAAATTGCTCTTTGAGTCCCCCTAGGCAGCATCTGCACAGGCTGCATAAATTGTTTTGCACCCCTTCCCCTGGAGTTTAACTACAGAATTTAAACTTTATATGTTTGTTTAAGTCATCGGGGTTGATTTACTAACCTTATAAACATGCCACAAACAAGTATACACCTCTGTAGTGTGTTCCCTCCCAGCATGATCAATTGGTGGAATCTAGACACATTTGCAGTGTGTACACACCCAGCAGGTGTGTTGTGATGCAGGTTATGTTGTGTAAATTAGCTCTACGTTGTGTTGCTTGCGTTGATGAATGCAGGAATGTAAACGCATGAGCTAACCATTTTTGTCTAAATTGTGAAGCAGCATTTTATATGCATCATGTGCATGATTTTTCCATATATGGCATTAGTGGAAATATGCTTTTAGAGACTTGCATGCCGCTATTAGAGCGGCGTGTAGCCTATGGCGCATGCTACATGACGCGCACGTACGTAAATACATAAAAACGCGCCATAACGGCGTGAAAATGTGACACGTTGCTCGTGTTTGGTTGATAAATACGTTTTGCTGTGTATAAATGCACATGCACCTGGTGCGTGCGTGTGTTTAGGTTAGTAAATCACCCCCATCATATTGGTTTAGAATATCTGGCAAATTAAATGTAGCATTGAAGTTCTGTCGGATTAATTCTTTGTTCAAATGTTGTGCATCCTGCTTGTTTCTCCACGAATAGTACACGTATCTCCAGAGCCGCCATCAGGGGGTACCGCCGATACTCATGTAAGGGGCTCAGGCAGCCTGAGGGGCCTGGGAACCTAACATGAGTATCGTCCGACGGCCATACAGGTGCCTGGCCTGGAGGTGGAAGCAGCCGGGCCCCCGCAGCACCAGAGGAAGCCGGGGCCCGCACACTTCATATCCTCACCTGAGGTGCTCTGTGCGGGCCTCCAGTGTCCCCAGGGGGTCTCCACTGCACATCAGGTTTTTAAAGATGGCCGCGGCGAGTAGCCCACATTACATTTACTATATTGCCGAACCGGCAATATATTAAATGAAGATTATTCCCTGGTGGTCCAGTGGGGAATCAGTATGATCACGAAGCCCTGAGTCCAGCGGATCACGAAGCCCTGCGCCCAGCGGGTCACAAAGCCCTGCGCCCAGCGGGTCACAAAGCCCTGCGTCCAGCGGGTCACAAAGCCCTGCGTCCAGCGGGTAATGTGACTGTGGGGGGGACATTAGAGTGTAAGCTCCTCTGTACAGAGACTGATGTGACTGAAGGGGG
>NW_017306764.1:33176-40301 GCF_000935625.1 Nanorana parkeri | reverse complement strand
TGCGTCCAGCGGGTCACAAAGCCCTGCGTCCAGCGGGTAATGTGACTGTGGGGGGGACATTAGAGTGTAAGCTCCTCTGTACAGAGACTGATGTGACTGGGGGGGGGGCATTAGAGGGTAAGCGCCTCTGTACAGAGACTGAAGGGACCAGGGCTGCAGCAGCTAATCGACTAAGTCGATTAAATCGATAATGGAAAATGTCGTCAACGGTTTCCATCATCAATTAGTCGGCTTTCGATTAGTTGCCGCACCTCCTCCCCGCCTCTCCCAGCTCTGAGCTCTCTCCCGCCACTACCCGCCAAGATGATCACGTTGTTGCAGGGAGACTGCAGTGTGGGGGAACGGCAGCTGCCAACAGTCCCAAGATCTTGGAAGAAAGTAAAGTTGCTTGAAGAGTGTACAGGTAAGACTACCTGCACCCCCCACACATGCTGTATAAATGTATTGGTGGGATTTGTTGTATTCCTCTATAGCTGATGGTATTTTGAGCTGTATCTGTACCATCAGCTATAGAGGACCACAAATCCCAGCAATACATTTTACACTGTATGTATATTGTATTGCTGGGATTTGCTGTATTCCTCTATAGCTGGTGGTATTCTGCATTGCGCTGTATAATGTATTATTGCTGGGATTTGTAGTACTCTATAGCCGGTGCCATTCTGCATTGATTGCTGTATCATTTTACATTTCACAATATTGCACACCACAGTTTTAGTTTTTTGTTGTTTTTGCTTCCACCGCTCCAAGCTTGAGTGACGTGATTGGCTCAGTGTTCTCTGTACAGCACTGCTGTATATGTCAGAGCTATATACATGTATAATCATAGTGTGTGATTGTGGGGGGACATTATAGGTGTAAGCTCCTCTGTACAGAGAATGATGTGACTGGCTCAGTGTTCTCTGTACAGCATTGCCGTATATATATGTCAGAGCTATATATATGTATAATAATAACAGTGTGTTATCTCAAGACTAAAAAATAAAAATGTTAACAATATGTTTTCTTTCACAGTCAGCTATATATGAAAAATTGCAAATTAATATTTTGTATTTTCATTTTCATTCAGTAGATGGAACTCTAGGCTCCCTTTCTCTTGACTCCACCCTGCTGGGTGCAGACGTTACTAGCTGAAGTTTCAGGCAGAGAGTGAGTGTGATCTTAGAGAGTGGGAGTGTTAACAAAAACATCTTATTCTGCACTGTCTCTTTAGAAACCCATAGGGATTACTGAAGGTAAATAAGTTGTTCACTTTGCAAGGGAGTTTCCCTTAGCTCAGTAAATGTGGTAAAAAAAAAAATCACTTTGCAAAGAATACCCAATCATCAGCAAGGAAACAAAAAAAAAACCTATATTTTTGCTTGCACGTGACTGGATGATGTAATTCAGCAGAGTGTCACCTCATTCACTGAACTAAGGGGAAACTTCCCCTGCAATGCGCAAATTATTTTTTCTTCTAAATTCTAGAATTTGATTGTGTGAATCTTACATTATCCATTTGAACAGTTTATCGAAACTTGGTTAGGTTCATACTCAGGTCTAACCTTGCAAGGTATTATACCTTTTTCAGTAGATACAGTAGATAATAGCTATTCATATTGAACAACAATACCAAGATTGTATTCTTTGCTTTGAATTCTCCTCTAATAAAGAAACGTATTGTTGTCTTCAATATTTAGTTGGTAGACAAATCATCTGTAATTGGTTGTAAGTGATAGGCAAGGAGAAGCTAAAAACAGATTTTGTAGCAGGCACAGTCAGTCTATGGGGAGGTTTCAGAATACTTTTGTGTATTTTCAGTAATCCATAGATTACAGCTGTTTGAGTTTTTGATTAAAGCAAAAATGTGGCAGCAATCCAAGCTTTATACTCAGCTGAGAAAAAGATTCAGATTTTCTGCTTTCTAGCTAGGAGTTGGATCCAAAAAGAGAGGATAATAACATCAGTTAGTACATTAAACCAACCCTTCCTGGTGTCACACTCAATACAAACATTGAACTCTAAAGTCCACATGGTCAAACAAAATCACGTTATTTCTGTTATAGCTAAATAAAGTGCAGAAAAATGTTAGCGTAGTATTCTGTGTGATACCCAAACGAAAAAGGGAAACATTTGGCAAATCTGTGGGTATGTGTTAAAGATGTGCAAACATCTGAAACTTTACTTTGCCTCCAGAAGTGGAAGTCAGGGCCATAAAGGTCAAACTAGAGCTGGTATGTGCTGAAAGTGCCTTACATAAATTGGATGCTAAGTGATGATTGCTGGCAAGTTTAATCACATGCTAGCTACTTATTTATCTTGTTTGACATATTAGCAGTGAGATAAACCCAACTGCATATCAACATGAAAGCCAACATGCTACTCCAATTGATTCTCCATAGTATGTTATATACAAACAGAATATATATTCCTAATATCCTTGTGTTTGGTGGCAAAGGCACAAAATGCAAGGAGATGGTACAACTGAAGTCTCCTAACGATTTAGGCAGGCTAGTATGCCAACAAGTAACTAAAGCTGATTTCTGAACTGCATGTCAGGGGGAAAAAAAAAATATATATATATACCTACATATCTATCTATATATATATAGAGAGAGAGAGATATATATAGATATATGTACATATATCTATATATCTCTATATGCATATATAGATATATAACATTTCAGTAATACATGACCATTTCCCTTTTATTATATCCCTTTAAATATACAGAAAAATACTTGTTGATGTGCTAAAAAATGCTCAGCTCCTGTAGTGGTTTGCCAACACACAACATTTTTAAGGATTGAATGGTGTCAGCCTTGCTCAGTTTTCTTTTGCAAAACTACTCAAACCATCCACCTATCATATTATTTGCAACCTAGACACAAAACTTTCTGTATTCTAAAGATAACAACTAGGAGGGCAAATTAGAATCCTTGAGATAATACAGATAACACAGGAAGTGTACAAAAGACACAGGACAGCTCCGAAGTTTAAGTTAAATGAGAAGTGCGGGGAGAGTAAAACATAATCTATCTGCTGCTTAGAGCTGGTATAGAACAGTGCAGCTGTCACATGCTAGCTCTATCACCAAAAGCTGACCTATCCTGTAACCATTGATGGTATTCTCTCAGCCTCTGATATCAGTGGATTATTGCCCCCTGTAGGAATTCCCTCCTCCCTTCTCTTCTTTTTCAGTACTTGCTGGAGAAACAGAAGGGTAGGGGGCGTTCAAGCAGAGAGACAGAGATAGCTGTCAGTAAGGCAGCCCGGGTAGATCCCGACAAATTGTCGGGATCCTTCTTTGTTACTGTGTAGTTGTGCACTGTCAGCTGATAGTGAGCATTATCCCACTGACTTTGGGTCTCAGGAGTACATCAGTACTGTGACCCAAAAGAGAAATAAAGATAAAAAAAAAGGTTTGGCTTTATTTCTCTTTTAATTGTAAGGGTTTACTTACACTCAAGAAGAAGTAAAACAATGGCCCTCTATATACTTAGTAACTTTATTGTACATGATACAATAAAGAAAGCATTGGTAACATTTTGTAACATTGCTGTACACAGCCCAGACTTCATATGCCACAGAAATCAAGAGTTTAGTACACAATTGCTGGTGCACCCAGCATGTAAAACAGGGCTTTCCCCAACCTGGGTTGGGCAAGCTAGGCATAAAAACAACTTCCACACAGCTTGTAAAAACACGGTTACACACACAGGATGGTTGTCTTGTAAATGTGGGTTTGTATATCCCCCAAACTTTGGACTTATGGCTTTTTTGCCACTATTCTTTATGTAAATTTTGCAAATTGTTGGGAGTATGGCTCTCTCATAGGGTAATGCACATGCACCAGTAACAAGAAGTATGGCCTACATAACTCAGTACAGGCAAAATTGTTAGGGTTGGATCAACTACAAAAACCTCTCTGCGATGCTCTTAGTTTTTGGTAGCTACCTTTTGAGAATGCTTTATATGCATGTGTTGATACTCAGGTGTCCCCAGGACTTGTGCACCAGGTTATGGTAGCTTAATGAATAGGCACAACCACAGTGGAGAAAAAAGGATCAGACAAGGGACTAGTTAGAGACAGGGCAGAGGTCAGAGCAGATGAACTATATAATGGGGTTCAGCAACAGCGCAAAGTCCCTTTGATCAGGCCAAGGGAACAATCAGCACAGGGGACTGGGAGAACATATAAGTCATGCCTATAAAATACACACAGTAGGAACAGGCAGAGGGGGATTAAGTGCAGTGCATTTGGCATTCATGGAGAACCAGGGTATAGGACTTTCTCTCCCAGAGCCTTTACCTATTTTTCCACACACAATGACTTTTTACTTCTCCAGGGAAGTCCCCAACTTTAATTTCTATATCAGTTAAGTCATGATTCTGACAATTATTGGTTTATATATTCTTCAGTTGTCTGTCCTAACAAATTAAATAATAATTAGTATTTTACACTGAGCTGGCTCCCCATCTATATAATATTCAGATTTTTCAGGCGTTTATTTCCTTGTCAGTTTTTCTTGTTCCCACTCAGAACCCACATATACACAGGCACTTTCAGAGCATTTATGACAGTCCAGGCTACCCTCAGGATTGTATTTGATCCCAGCTTTACTGTGAGTTTTTTGCAGGTTATAGAAGGCTGGATATTTCTCTTTATTTGTACAATTCTCACAGGACAGACTGGGATGTACGTTTCTCTTCACTTCTCTCACGTCTGACATTGGCTATCACATATCTATATCACCTCGTTATTAAATTAGGCAAACTTTTTTCCAAATACTCTTGGAGGAGTAGAGCAGAATCTTCTTCAAACACCCAGACAAAACCCAAGCCCAGGGGAAGGCCACTTGAAAGAGTGAGATATAACATGCTAAGGCTTACAGTCAGCTGAAACAGAACACATAGGGAAACACTGTCTGATCCAATCACCTCACACTTATTAAGGGACCATTCCCACTGTTTCAGTTTGCAAGCAGTTTTGTTAGAAATTGAACAGAAAGGAAGACTCTTTACTTTTTAAATGTACAGTTTTTATCTACACATTTCTATGAGTTATAGGGTTGCAACACATCCAGTTTTACCCTGGATGGTCTAGTTATCATTACTGATAGTTTAATTGCTATGCAGAGTTTGGACACTGGCCCCTGTGTGAATGGCTTCATTCAGAAATACTGTATATTGAAACAATGATGTGGTAATGTATTTTGTTTAGTGCTTATGCAAAGATCAAATATTTGTACTTTAATCTGCACATAATTTCAGTTCCGGCAATGTTTAAAGAACCAAAAAAAAAGCAAAATTCAGGTATTAAAAATATGTTTCACCAGCACCTGTTAAAAAAAATGGTGCATTTGCTGCAGTACTTGCCTACTCTCCCGCACTGCCCCCCAAAAACACACTGCTCCAGACATCCAGTGCAGCTCCTCTTACAGGTTGAATGAAGGCTTGTGTCATTCAACCCATGTCCTGTGAGCCCAGGCTGTCACAGACACACCCTGAAGAGGTGTGTCGGCTAATTCAGCCTAGGCTCACAGTAGAATATATGCAGTATGGAAGACTGCCCACTGCCATTGCAAGAAGACGTAGGAGACCTGGGACTTTATGTGACCAGCCAGAGGCTGCTGGTTTTTAGGTAGGGATAGGGGGTATTGTAAAAACAAATAAGTACGGGGCAGGGGTTTTTATGGTGTAGATTTGCTTTAAATTAAAGACTCTACAAATGCCTTCCCCTTTTTTTATCCTGTTCTCATAATAAATATGAGCATGGTACAACACAGCCAGGTTTTCATTACCATTAAGATAACCAACATTTATTTTCCAGCCAGGGAACTAAGGCAGGTTATAACTTGTAATAGCAAAAAAATTTACTCTGTGATTGGCCCCAAATGTAACAATTTTGTTTTTGGAACAAAGCACTATGAAGTTATTTAAAAATTAAATAAAGGTATTTTTTTAAAATGTTAGTGCAACAGTACAAAAATAAACAAATGCAATGTACACAAATTAAACAGTTTACATATGAAGCGTAAAGAAAAGTTTAAAAATTGAAAAATAGTCTGCAAAGGCAGAATCATTAGGTGATGTACCGCTCTCAACACCTAGCTAAACATGAAATATTATTTTTGTGTGGACTGACCTTTTAATAATTCTCTTTTGCAGCAAAGAAAATACACTGATGCTTTGCATATGTATTATAATAGTAGATTAATTTATGCCTGTGAACTGTTAACCAAGTTTAATTTGCTGAGCCTTATCATCTGCTAAATATTTATGCGACATTACATTATGCCAAAAGTCAAATATGTTAAACAATAAAGAGTTTGTGAAAACAATATCTGGAACTGATCCTATAAAAATTTTTTTTAGCTATAAAAGCAATGCTTGCTGACAATTTTTTTAATTGAAGGCTTCAAGGTTCTAACTATAAATGCAAGAGACATTTTGGGAAATCTAAAAACCTGGATTTTTGCAGGAAAGTCTCCAAACATGGTCTAATTTTCATCTACGTTACAGTAATAACTAAATGGTCTTGGTTAACTAATGACACATATCACATTTTACACTCATTTGTTTATACATCACATTTACAATAACATTCTTGAATAAATTGTTCAAACAATGAAGATTCTTAAAAGAAATAGTAGGTAAGTCCTCGGGGCATGACATCTTGAGAACAAGATGACTAATAAAAGCGACTAAATCAGAGGTGTGTTTTGAAAATGCCTTGTCCTTCAAAAATGCACACAGTGTTGGGTTACAGACTACTCTGTTCAACTGAACCACATTTATTAAAAGAAATGTCAGAGCACCTTAGAAAAGGAATTGCATAAAGCTTGAAAAGTCTACAAAAGCAGTTCTAAATCCTTGATATTCATCAGTCTACAGTAAAGAAAATTGTCAACAAAAATGAAGAAATATAGTGGTGTTCTATAGAGGAAACATAGGGGTCTATTCACGAAGCTGCCGAAGGATCTAGCCGTAGCTTCGGGCGATCCTTCGGCTAGCTTCAGTTACGGGAGTCCATCAGTTAATTCGAACCGAAAGCCTGCTGTACGGGCTATTCACAATAGCCCGTACAGCTCCCGATCATGGCCGAGCGGCTCAGCCGAGCCGAACGCATATGCATCGGCT
>NW_017306764.1:28493-33056 GCF_000935625.1 Nanorana parkeri | reverse complement strand
GAACATGCACAGCATGTTCGGCCGACCCAAAGCCACACGAAGCAAGCCGATGTACGGCTGATTTCAGCAGATGTACGGCTGAAATTAGCCGTACCAGCCTGAAGTGAATAGCCGAACAGTGTTCGGCTCACTTCACTTCAGATCGGTCATTCACTCGGCTGCCCTCGGCAGCTTCGTGAATAGACCCCATAGTGGTGTGGAAATAGGTGTCATGCAAAGGTTTTGACAACAGTGCAGCTCGTAGCATTTTTAAAGGTAAGAAGTCTCCTAGTAAAAACAAAGGGCATATAGAAATAGCTCAAACTTGTCTTTAAATTAACTCTTTGGCAAAAGCATGCAATGCTTTGCAGAATAGCGTTCTGTCATCTAAAACGTAACAGAAGCTGGGGCTTACAAAAAGGCAATGACACAAAATACTTGAATAAATCAACAATAGGATGCCTAAATATAAAAAAATGTACTGCAGCATTTCCAGAAGAGAGCTGACGATGCAAAAAATGTCAGCCATATGAATAAACTAAAATTACGTTGTAGGAAGGGATGCTCTAAAACGCCTCCAATCTTTTGAACTTACATGATCAACAAATTCAGAAAGCATGCTCTAAAACCAGTTGCTAAACACAAATGTTCCCATAGTTTATGCAGTATGAACTGTGAATGTTTAACAACGCAATTAATGAAGACAGGGAAGGCACACTTGTGTATTATTAATTTAAAGTGATACTAAACTCAGGACTTAAATTCAAGTACCTTACCTATTAACAAAAATTGACCTTATTTGTGTATCACCCGACTGTAGATCCTCAAATCATCTCTGAATTGGTGCTGACACTGCCCTTCCTTCTGGAGGGGGCTACGTTTGTTCCCCATGGTCCCTGTGTGTGTTGTAAAGTAGCCACCACTACAAGCTCACTCATGTGATAAGACTAACTTCAATGCAAATTAACTAACTAAATGTGAGATTATAGTCCATCACAGGAGTGAGCTTGGAGCAGTGGATAGGTTGCCATATTGAATTGAATTGTTTAATAACATTAAATTTAAATTTGGCTTGTGTAGAGTTGTATATACTATATCATTTTTTTGAAGTTACACTAAACTTAAGAGCTAAATCTTAAAAATTAATTCAAGTACCTTAACTATTAACAAAACTGTTTCTTATTTGCGCATCACTCAGCTGTAGATCCTCAAATCATCTCTAAATTCATGCTGACACTCTACTTTTTAAGATTTAACTCCTGAGTTTAATGTCACTTAAATTAAGTTAAAGTAGTTCTCCTTTAAGGATGATGGGTGGTTGGAACTAGCACTGACATTTACTAAGGGGGACAGGATGCCCTTTCCGGTGACTTTGCCTTACACCAGTTATATTCATTAGAACAGTTTACCCATCCACACTCCAAAATGCTAAACATTTTGTGCTTTCCTATTTAAAATTGATTTGCACAGCTGCATGAATGTTAGGGAATTACACGGGAAGCTTTATTTGCCAATTTAAAATCTCTGCTTTATGATTTGTTTTACTGCTCTATTATTTAGAATGAATCCTTTGTGAACTTGTTACACTATTAGAGAGCCCTGGGTGATGCCAGGAAGATATTTACTTGGTAGAATATTTACAGCACAGATATGAATACTGTCATATAAAATGTTGTGATGTAAAGAACGCGCTTCTTTGAGATGCTCTCATTCTAGCATAGCAAACAGACACTTCAAAATGCCAGACCTCCAGTAATAAAAACTAATTGCATTGTGATTGTGGAGCATTTTATTTGCCATCAATATTAAACACTGAAACGGTAAAATGGGAGAAATCAAATTCTGTAATTTAAAGTGAACCTAAAGCCTTTTCGAAGTGGAACTTTACCCATGTCTCCCAAAACAGTTACTTCAAGGCATGCCAACTGTCAAGGTTGCCAATGTACATATCTCACCTCTCAACTGAACTTTCACACCCTCATATGGCTTAAGTCATAGCTGATCACATGAACAGCATCATGGTAACTGTAATCCAAATATTGGCTAAGATGGCACCTTCCTTGGCTGCAAGGGCTAGGAGGTTGTAGTTCCACTTTAATGCTTATTGGAAAAAAATCTTACAGGCTAAATAAGAGGGGACACATTTCCCTATTACATAAGACACTGGTTTCTGTTCTTTTTACTAATTAGGTCTGCCTGGCTGAAGAGCTAGCTAGAAAGAAGTAGATTTTTTCTCTCAGAAATAACATGTGATTTGTAATAGTGACGTATTTGTTTTAGTGCCAGAAATGTGTAAAAGAAAAGCCCTAAACCTCCAATCCAATCCACTTCCACATAACTCTAATCCAACCCTATAGCTGGCCATACACCAGTAGAATATCATTTTTAAAAAAAAATTGTTTTGTTTGATTTCTAATAGTTAATAGGTTCAGATCGACGATCAAATCAAAAGAGCGTGATGGAAATTCTAACAGTGAATGTGGTTTTCGTTCAAGAAACTTCATTAATTTCCAAAATCCAATGTTAAGATCAAATGAGATTTCAAACAACATTCTACTCTGAAGTCTCTGATGGCATTATCAAATGTTCTAAATAGATTTTTTTTTGTATGAATGTCTGTATGAAATTCTACCAGTGTTTGGTCAGTTTAAAGGGTTATTAAACTCTCCAGTGTTTTTGCATATATCTACTGCTAGTAAGCAGTAGATATATGCAAAAACTTTTTTTTTTTTAAAACGCTTTAAAAGAGGTTAAAACTTACCTGTGTCTTCGGTGCGCTCCCCTCCAAAATCTGAAAAATCTTGGACGGCCGCAAAGGATTTGGGGGCGGGCGCATGCGCAGTTCAGATTTTCGGCCGGGAGACGAGGAGAGAGACACAAGGTAAGTCTATGGACAGCGTGCAACCGCATGCAGACACCGTGGGACAGGAAGTGCCAGCAAGCACAAAGTAGTAGGCGCTGGATCGGAGACCCGCAGTAGCACTGGAGGGACAGCTGAAAACGTCAGGAAAGAAGAAGTAGATCGGATTAAGAGACATAATTTAAGGTAAGTGCTTACACTAACATTGGGGGGAGGGAAAAAATTATACTTAAATGCCACTTTAAGGCTAAGCCTAATACCTAACACTTTTCTTACCTGAACCCTAAAACTAAGCCTAACTGGAGATGAGCAGATCAGTTTGAGCAAGTTGGAAATTCCAGAGCAGAAACAAACAGGGGTTCATTGGGAATAACTTTTTGTTTTGCTCAGTGAACTGGTAAAGTGGTCAACTTAGTTTCCTTTTGGCAGTGACAGAGTATGCACAGGGTCAGGCCGAAGAACAGACAGGAGAGGCTCCCGCCTCTGTGCTGTGCTTGCGGGTCGCAGCTAGTGGCGGGAACCTTTCCTGCTCCTGCACTGCATTATCTTTCTAACTGATAGCTCAGCCATGCAGATTACACTGGGAGTTTGCGGCTATTCCAATGTAATCATCGGAGCTAGGTTGTCACTGACAGCCCGCTCTGTATCAGGAGTGCTAGCAAATCTTCTGATATATCCCTCCTGGCTGCTAAAATCCCTCATGTACTGCCTTCTGCACAGCTCCTGGGCTCCCCTTACTTTTCTTAGAGCCAAAGCCCTAAGTGGGGGAGTGCTGAGTGCCACCAGCCCTTTTTCTGTACCTCTGCCCCACTCTTTGCAGCAGTGGCATGAACAGTATACAAAACAGTGCAGCAGGAATACACTGCTGATAGCGGCGCAGCACTGAGCTTCCTCCAACCACAGGAGTAAGTATGTAAGGAGTAAGTAAGTTACTTTTGCTGTAGCCACTCACTGTATGCCTGGCACAGGATTTCAGAATGGCAATTATATGATACATGCACACCGGTGCTCTCATCATCTGGTAATCTTTTTTTTCTGATTTTTTTTAACCATTTGCATGTAAACAATTTTCTGTTCATAGCATTACATAAAAGAGAAATAACTAAATAACATTAAAGTTATAACAAGTTATAAACTATTTTAGTTCCTAGTTGGAAAAACACTTTTTTCTTATGATAATAATAGTCTGTTTTAACATGTTTATTATGACTATATTATTATGGTTTAACCACGTTGCAACACCTCCCCGCTTCCCTTCTGTTGTCCTTGGACCAAAAGGAGGGAACTCTAAAGGCAGCAATCAGTGATTGTCATTTCTATACCGACCACTATATGTGTGGATGTACAAGCTCCATCTAACTCAGATTCAGATGGGGAGTGCACTTTGGTACCTTTTCCTTGTGTGCCAGAGGACCTTGTCCTGGCACTGAGCATGCAACAAACCCTATTTGACATCACTGCATTGTTGGAATTACTATACTTCCTTATTATGATAGCACCCATTAAGAAGTATACCTCATCCTCATCCCAATAGGCTAACCCAGCATGTGATATAATGAGGGAACAATTGCATACTAACCGCACCCTGCCCTCTGCAAATTGCCATAGTGGCACAAACTGCAGGCCTTCCAGTATAAATGCTACTGTGCATATTGCAGTAAGCTAATATAAAGACTGATTCAGGTATTATACTAGATATATGTAAAAAATAAATAAACTAATAT
>NW_017306764.1:17530-27279 GCF_000935625.1 Nanorana parkeri | reverse complement strand
GTTAACTATACAGCACATTATTTCTCATAATGTGATAATAATTGTGCATTTATTATATATATATATATATATATTATACAGATTGAGGCAACCTGCCAACAACATCTCTGTTTTGGGTATGACAGAAGCTGTGGCTTTATAATTTGGTCATTTGTGAGTTAAAAGCAAGTTGAAAGTGTTTGAAATTGCATGAAACTTGTATCTGGGATTTTTTGTTGTTTATTTCCTCACCTTTTATAGTTCATAATATTGAATACATCCAGCATTCACCCTGCCAACAACATCTCTGTTTTGGGTATGACAGAAGCTGTGGCTTTATAATTTGGTCATTTGTGAGTTAAAAGCAAGTTGAAAGTGTTTGAAATTGCATGAAACTTGTATCTGGGATTTTTTGTTGTTTATTTCCTCACCTTTTATAGTTCATAATATTGAATACATCCAGCATGTTATCCTAATTTGGGGTTGCCCATATCTTCTAATTATAATCCAGATTTTTGAAGGACAGTTAGGAATTTCATGACTCCCTGGCTTAGTGACTTTACTTGAAACTAATGAAAGCCCATGATAGTAGATGTATAAAACATCTACAGTGCATCCAAATGTGTGACATGATACCGTTGCAAATAAAATTACATTGTGAACACTGGGGCTCGAGCTTGAGTGTTGCCTGAGGTAGAAGATAAGGAAAATAGTTTGTTACAAGAGGAAGGATTGAAGTGACAAAAAAAAAGAAAATAAAGCAAAGAAATAAATAATACATTAGTCATTCTTGTTCGCCTTTATATGGCAATGTCAGGCTATGCTTGACTGCACATAGCTGAATAGCACAGGCATAATGCAGATCAGTCCCAGGAGCATGCTGTACATTTCAGGAGAGGTGTAATGACTTACAAATAGAAACAGTCACACCATTTAGGAAGAAGATGAGAAAATGTGGAGCCTACAACATGGCTGTTAATCATAGCCACAGTAGCTTTCATGAATAGCATTTTATTATAGTGTGATATATAGCAGGACTGGACTGATAATCAAGATTAGTCTGTATCAACCTGTAAAGGAACCCTTAAAAATAATTTTAAGTTGCAGGGAATCCTCTAAAAGGTATTATATCTGCAGTTCATGGTACATTAGTGTGATCAATAAGTTGTAGATATACGGATACTTAAAAGAATAAAGATTGTGGTTATTCGACTACAGACAATAAAAATTATCAGAAAAGAGACACAGGCAGTATAAATAGTCTCTTTTGCTTGGGGGTCAGCAGAGAAATATCACCATACATTGGTGGTTTGTAGGACAGCTAAAAAAATCATTGGCGTCAATGGTTTCTTACCAGAGAGACTAAAGGAGAGGTCCCATTGGTCTCATGCTGTCTGCTATGCCATGTAACACTGCTGACAAAACTATGTAGGCAATGTCAGGGAAGGGGGGAGGTTTGATCAGTCCACATTTGCTCACTGCACAGAAACTCCAATAAGAAACCCTAGTATGAGAATATGTTGATGTAGATGCATGCATTTGAAGTATGTTGCCTCTTTAAATTTCACAGTGCCTCAATAATTTTTCAGCTAATCACTTCATTTTCATCTGTTTACCGAAATTAGCATCTGAAATGATGTGAAATTTGACTAGAAAATTATTACATCATATTATAGTTACTTGTAGAGTTACATAGAAAAGTTACTATGCTGCGTGTTCCTGTGGGCATGGTGAAAGGTAGCATAAAGAGTTAATGATGAATATTAAAGAAAACTGGACGGGACAAAGGTTATCCTCAGAGGCACAGATGTCTCCCTGAGAATGACAGGGCCTGGTGCTGCTTCTTGTGCAAGCCCAAAGAACTGAAACTGTGCATGATCCGGTATTGCCTTCTGCCCATCTTCTTATTAAATGTGAAGATGGGCAGAAGGCAATACCAGAAGAGGTTGCAACGAGATTTTCCAACAAGCTCTTTTGACAATAAAATAATAGTTATGACTTTCTAGCAACACCACTAAGTGGTGCAGTCATTACTTTGCGACCTTGAATCTGATGAGATTATTTTATTGTTTTCAGTGTTTAGTTGTTTCTACATGAACTAGTAGAATTCATTTGTACGCAGTGACTCTAGAACTTTATGAGCAGAGCTTATGTTTAACACTGACCAAAAAAGCATAATGAAAACCCCAATAACACAATTGCCCAATGATCAAGTGAGGATCAGACAATCCAGTTCTAGTCTTCGAAGCGTCACTGCACACTTCAAAACTGTATGCACCCAGCATAACAGGGCTCATTTCTCTGCAATAAACTGACCACTGGAGTCACTTCTGTCCATTAGCCAAAGCACATACCACATGGAGATTAATTCAATACACATTTTTTTAATTCTAAGCACATTCCCAACTACTTAGAGAATTGATAACTGCTACAATTCCATAAAGTAATTTTGCATTATCTTCCTATATAAGAGACGGTGCTAAAACAGTACAAATCTTTAAGATATAAGGACTAAACACTAATTATTGCTCTTCGTGCTCTCCTTAAACTGTTACCTAGCAACGCTTTGTTTTTTTCACACAAGGTTTATTAACCAAATTAACCTACCTGTGTATGCTGTAGATATAAAGATATGAAGGGATTGTGAATTTGTTGGGCTCTAAACTGTAGCTTATTGTGATGCATTTTGCGGCGCTAAAAAAAAATTTCTCCTTTAAACTGCTAGGACTTTTTAGTCTGTTATTGTGGCTGCTTCATTCCCTTAATAGGGTATCCACAAGTGCAGGTGCACAGTTTTCATTATTGTGATGCATTGCAGCACCCTTCACCAGGTTTAGAATTCTTCCTAATGCTGGCCACATATGATACAATATTAGGCCCTGCTATGTGACCAATACCATATGGTACAAAATACTCCGCTCTATGGCTTCTCTTTACCTTACTAATTTAAACTGCCTGACACAAAACAAACTCTTTGCATGAGTTCATTGAAGGCAGTGGTGTCACATGCTAAGATACTGTGGGATTCCTGGCTTAAGAGCCTGCTGTACACTCTGCAATGGTTACATTGAACTGGTAACTGATCCTCTGGACCACAATACTAGTTTAATGAGCAAACTGGTCTGCCCAAATTGTTTGAAGTAACTGGTCCAAGCCACCCCATGTTACATGACAGCATGGCAACATATCCTCATGTATGTATAAAGTATTGGGCGGGTATAAATTATAGCTGTATAGAAATAATGGGTGCAACAAAACCCTCATTCCTGCAGCACAATTGTAGTCAAGAGCGATATTTTAGAGAGAGAGAGAGAGTCCTGTACTTCTCCATGCTTTGATTTGTGATTTTTTTTTTTTAATCAAAATCAGTCAGTGAAATGCTACTTCCAGCTCCAATACTGAAAAGCTCTGTGTTGGCAGAGCTGAGTAACAGTCACACCCCTCAACGCAAGTGTCCTCACACAGACCTGCATGGAATAGATAGGGGAGAGAACATGTCAGACCACCCCTATGCAAATAAATGACAGCACTGGGTCTTTGTTGGTGCCCATTAGACTGCACAATTATATTTCACAACTGCTGGAAAACTGGAAAATAGAATTAAGGTTGTTAGTACAATGTCTATCCGACCATATATATTTTTTTGGGACATCAGTTGGGCTTTAAGTGACACAAATAGATGTAGCTTGTGCAAAGCAATCCTATTTCAGGGAATCTAATGCCACAAAACTGTTTGTCATTTGGGAATATTAAAAACACCTAAAAATATAAACATTTATATAGTTTAATACTGAAAAAATGTAATGAACCCACTGCCCTGTTAATTTATTCTTCTGCAGAGATATAGTTTAACTAACCAATTTCTGGGCCTTGTATTTCATCCTCCCACCCCAATTCTGATTAGGTCTAACAGTGGTGCCTATGAAAAAAAAACAGCTCATATAGGCAGATGTTATTGTTGAATGATGCATTTTACAACTAAAATACTGCTGGATAAACACATGCATTTGAACACAGAATGCCGTATAGACTGCATTGTTACAATACAAGTTCAGCCCTTAATAACCAAAATATGCATGTCTTCCATTCAGTGGTCTGGTTGTAAGAAATGATGTACCACAGAAGTGCAGTTATCATCTTACTTCTGTTCTTTTATGGTCTGTCTATGTCTGTCTTTCTCAATCATGATGCAATGGCACCCTAGGGTGCATTCTGGCTTGAGGGGGGAACTCTGATGTGAAAGAAGGGGGAAGTCTCTAATGTGTAGGGAACTTTTATTTGAAAGGAGGGCTGCTGATGTGAAAAAGGAGGGTGGGTGTAAAGTGGGCTTCTGATGTGAAAGGGGGATGTAATGTAAAACTGGGGTCTCTGATGTAAAGGAGGCTCATGATGTAAGGGGGGAGAAATTCTGATGTAAAATGAGGGTCCCCCTTAAAAACCATACCAGACTCCTGTCTTGGATAAATGTCTGGCCACACATCTTTTTTTAAGCATACCTTTAAAGGGCTCTATGACTAAAATAAAAGGTTCCTTTTGTGCAACAATTTTTAATGGATTAATGTGGTTGCACATTTTGCAGTGTTTTTCTTGTTGCAAGGCTTTGTTCCCTTGTTTGCAGTCCTGTAATCAGAATGAAGTTGCCTGCTGATTTACATCTGAGGTTGGGTGGTTGCCTCCAGTATTGGGGATTGCTGGAAGATTTTTTTGTAGCTTTTCATTCTCAGTTCTTTGCTTACCCCACTTATCCCTTCTGGATTGTATGTTGTTACTAAAAGAACACGGTTGTTTGTTTTTTCTATTTGCATTGTAGGAGATTCTCTCTTTCGGTTTTCAAGTCAGTGTTCATTCTCGTACTAATGGTTTGGTTGCTGTAACCTGCTGGTACTCTAATAGAGATGTTTATTTCTGTCTTCTGGGTCAGAGCATATGAGGTGGTATCTAGTGGCCTGGCTGTGTATGATGGTTCATTTGGTGTGCTGGGGGTCAGTTTGTTTAACTGCAAATAAAAAAAAGTATCATGGGTGGTACCCAACTGTGTTGTAGTGCACCAATATGGCTACAATAACCCAACCAGATTGTAATGTGTGTGAACAGCTTTGGCTTTATCCTCTTAGCTCGTCCCCACATTTTCTCACCTTGACTAGTTTTTCTTTAAAGAAATTTAAACTACTGATTTAAACGATTTATTTCATTTTGCAACACAGTACAAGCTTAAAGAGTTAATTAACTGCTAAAACAAATGTTGATGGCATACTCGCTACCGTGCCAGGCATGCCTGTGCCAGCTTTACGCAGTCCATCTCAAACAGTGCATGAGTGCCCTTCCTGGGTTAAAGAGCATGTGCCATAGTTGCATCACATGACCACCATCACCCCTAGCACCACGAGAACAACACGCATGTGTGACTGTCTGTCACAGGCTAGGGCATACACGTCACAGGCTAGGCAGTGGAGCCACCCTCAAGACACCAAGGGAGTACACAGAAACTGCAAATGAAGATTGCTGAGAAATGACAGGCTGCTCACAGAAAGCAAAGAGAAAACATAGTGGGTCCTATAGTATGCTGCTATTTGCCACACTTTGACAGAATGTAGAAGAAGATACAACTCAATTACACCAAACACAACTATATATATTCAGAACGTTAATAACACACATTAGGGGGGATGGCACATTATGGACTTGTCATATTTGGTATCTAACAAATGATAATTTAATTCTTCTAAATTATATACTGGTCTACGTATTAAGAAACCTTGTCATATGGAAATACAGATGTACCTAAGAAAAAGTGTCTGCTGGGCATAATAAACCACTGTTTTCATCCCTCTTCAACCACTTGACCTTCACCCCTCATGCAGCAAAAAGATAATTCCTCCCCCACCCTGCTGGGTGTGACAGGTGCACTTTTTTTCTATGTGCTACATATGTAGACTTGACAAGATCAGTTAGTACACTAGTCATTCAAGATCTCCTGGGGCACAGTGGGAGCACTTTTCCTAACTATAGACATCACAGGGCATCTTGCATGAGAAGCTATGAGGAAACACTCGTATTTTGACAAGATTTAGACTTGACAGATTCCTTTTCTATGAGTTCATTAGTTTAAATCATACTGCATTGCAAAGAATAGTATTACCTTTTGCAAATTATTTTTGTATTGACTTTTGTGTTTCCCAAGATACATGTAAATGAGATTTATTACTGTAAATAGCAAGATATAGTTTTCAGCCAAGAAAGAAGTAAATTGCTAAGTTATTTCTGGTTGTTTGTAAAAGTGGTTCTGTAGAATTTAACAGATTGCTTCATTGCTAATTATCCTTGGTTGTTGTAAACAAGTATGATAATGTAGAAGTACCGCAATATGGTTATTTGTCAGCATTGCTTCATGGGTACAGCTCTGTAAGTGAAATACAATTATCCTTCTATTAAACTGTAAAATAAAAGAAAGTTTTTTTTTAGATTCAAGTGGTAGTTGTTGCCTTTTTTTATTGTTACATAGCGGCTGTCATTATTCACCAGTCAACATTTGTTTTAGCAGTTAATTAACTCTTTAAGCTTGTACTGTGTTGAAAAATGAAATAAATAGTTTAAATCAGTAGTTTAAGTATTTTTTAGGAAACAATTGCATACATACAAGGCCAACTCCTTGAGGACAGGGACTGATGTGAATGTGCACTATGTTAATTGACAGCACTATATAAATACCTAAATACCTGTAATTGTCACGGTCCAGCAGGGCAATACTCTCCTGGATCTCAGCTGCGGAACTAACACTCTAGAATTACGGGTTTGGTCAGTCTGGCGGAACCCCAATAGACTCAGTGCGAAGGGGAACCGTTCCACATCATGTACCCGTCCTAGAAGTGTTACTTGGATAAGACCAATGAGGGTCTGAGTTTCTAACTAGAGTATGTGCAAACCAGCTATCTAATTAAAGTGGGGACATAATGTGATTTGTAGTTTCCTCCGAAGGAGTAGTGAGACACGTTTTGCATATAACCACTTCCACTTCTATATACCCATTTCACGGTTATACTTTGGAAACAGTACTGTGTGGTTACTATGGGAGATTGTACCACGCTGTTTAAGATATGCAATCGAGTAACCACTATAGCATTGGATGTACAATCTGTACTAGTGCACACAGTTCATCAATCAAGCTTAAGCAGAGTAACTTGCAATGCCTACTAATAGGCTGGGGGAGATCCCCTAAGTACTTGCGGTTCTGGTGTGGATTGAGCTCAGAAGGATCGGGTGGTATTCCTGTATGGCTGAGGTGAGGTACAGCAGATTGGCAGTAGCGGAGTCCCGGTATGCAGGCTGAACCCCTTCTCTGATGCTAAGGCGGTCTGTGGCTCTGTTTCCCATAGAGTCAGTCGCTCGACGTTCCACAACGATAGAACGCCGAGTGACTGACTCACCTGTGCTTATGAGGAAGTGCCGTGCCCAGTGGGAGGAGCCGGCCGTGACGTCGCAGCTGAGACGCCGGCCCGCGGCGACGGTGCTCCTGTCTTGGTAAGTCTGTGACAGTAATAAATAAATATATGCTAAAAATAATGGATCCTGTAGGTTGTCCTTATATAAGTGAATGCTTTAGAATAAAAAACAAGGAGGGTTTAATGCTACTATCAACCAGCCAGTCTGTAGGGAGAAGAACACCATAATTTAGGTGGGAGGGGGCTAGGCGGGTTACAATCTGAACATGTTTAAAGTTTAACCCTAAATATGGGTGTAACTGGAAACATTGTTCAAAAGATAAACTTTAAGATGTTCAAATAGATTGAAATTTAATCAGATGCATTTTTATGACTCATACATAACCTTGAATTTCACTCATGTATAAATGTTTTCTGTCTGTTTAAGATGATGCCTGACAAGCTGGATAAGCTGCTTTCCTTAATACGTAAAGTAAATTGTTCCTTTATCTTAAATACTTCTTCACTGAGTTGGATTTGCTGACTTCATTTTGTGTTCAAGTTGCCTCCTGTGTTCTTACATATTTGGAAAATAGGGAGGAAAAAATATATGTATTTCTCACCCAGAGCTTCTCCTTTTTAGCGAGCTGAAAGACCAGCATTTTTCCCACAGTAGGAAGCAAGCAGGTTCACACTTTCTCTAGTACATATGTTGCTTTACTTAAATTACTGTTCTGCTGTTGCAGGATTCCTAATGTTTCTGTGTACCACTTAATGTTCCTCTCACAGGTTATTTGTAAATCTAGTCCTGCCTGACTTCAGCTATAACCTTAGCTGACACATTTGCTGTATCAGCATGTGTAAAATGCGTGCCTGTGACAATCACCCTCGTGGTTCTGAAATCAAACTTTTAAAGCACAATAGTTAGGCTGCCCCTGAAGAGGCTATAGGTCACCTTTTCAATAAATAGATTTAAAGCTTATGTGATATACATCTCTTATGTGATCGTCTAATAACTTTCTTGCTAGAATTGAAGAATGAAAATACATTTCTAAGGACAGTTTGGAATGGTAACTTTACTAAAAGTGTGTTTATATTTCTAAGCTGTTTATTCTGAATCATCAGCAAAATCATGCTTGCTTACCAGCGGATGCAAGTATTTTGCCTATGCAGATTCTCATGGAGGTGGTGCCTTGCAATTCCTTTGCAAAGTGAACAGCCTATATGCCTTTAGTAAATCAACCCCTATGTCTCTAGTACATTTTGGGCTAATATGCCTCATTACAAATGCTCTGCCTCTAGCCCATTTTACACTGCTGCATTGTCAGTGGTGTCATTATTCTTAAAGTGCACCTTTACCCCCTTTCACTTTAAATCACATCAGCATTAGGCTCTGCATGCTGATATTAAATCATCTTACATCTATTAGTTAAATAAACATATTTTTCTTTTACTTACAATTACTATTTTTCCACTTCCTGGTCCTCTTAGGCATTAGTGATGTAGCCCATGCCATCCTGGGAATGATACATCAGCAGAGCATTGCAGGAAAATCTCATCTGGAAAAAGAAAAATCTCACAAGACCTCAATGAAAGGCATTTTTCCCCTGAGATGATTTGCATGGTCATATGTCCTAGTCACATGTGTCAGAGTTCCAGGAAGTAAAGGGAGATGGATTCATCTCCCAATGCCCACTGTGAGAAGAATGGGGTGGAAAAGAAAAATAAGGTGTGCAAAGAATTAAAAGCCTGCAATTATCTAGAGTATAAGTATCTTTTTGTAGATTGCAATTACTAAGAATCTCTAAAGTTGCCTTTGTTAGAATTTTAAAGATAAGGGTACAGATCCTCTTTAATGACAGCATAATAGAACTTGGTCAAGACAGTTTTGCATCAGTGAGAACATGGACAGCCAAAGCTGATCACTCCAGTGTTTGTAAACAACTGGGGACACATAGTACTATGTGTCCTCAGTTATCAATGAACCGGAAGTGCTTTATATCACTTCCTGTTCATTCATGAGTTTCTGAATGGGGAGAAGCACTCACTACATGAGCTTCTACCCATTCATAACTGGTTGATAGTAAGTATTTACCATCTCCAGTTTATGAATGGATGGGAAGCCGCTGTACTGAGTGCTTTCCATCCATTCAGTGCTGAGGGTGCAGAAAAAAAGATTAAGGACTATGGGGGTCTATTCACAAAGCTGCCGAAGGATCTGGCCGTAGCTTCGGCCGATCCTTCGGCTAGCTTCGGCCCCAGGACCCCTTCGGTTCAGGAGAACCGAGGGGGTGCTGTACGGGCTATTCACAATAGCCCGTACAGCTCCTAATCACAGCCGAGCGGCTCAGT
>NW_017306764.1:16964-17468 GCF_000935625.1 Nanorana parkeri | reverse complement strand
GGCCTGGGGCGGGCCGATAGCCTGCTTCTGACAGCTGGGCAGAGCCAGCCGTGATCTTACGGCTGGCTCCGGCCACTTTCAGAGAGATCAGCGTCCCTGGTTGCTAACCAGGGACACTGATCTCCAAATAGCTGACTCCCCCTGGCACCCCGGGAGTCTCCTGCTCCCGGCCGCCAAGGAGAAAAACCCCGCTGTGTCTTTTTTCTTTATTCTGACACGGAGCGATGTCAGAATAGAGAAAAAAAAAAAGTCCCATTCAAAAGCATTGGGACATTACTATTGGCTATTTCTATTGCAATAGCCAATAGTAAACTAGCATTGTACCCGCCCTCTTTTGCAGTTCCCCACCAGGTCCACCAGCAGAGGGCGGGTACAATGCTAGTTTACTATTGGCTATTGCAAATTGAAATAGCCAATAGTAAACTCCCAATGCTTTTGAATGGGAATTCGTCTTTTTTTTTTCTCTATTCTGACATTGCTCGTGTCAGAATAAAGAACAAAAAA
>NW_017306764.1:13152-13471 GCF_000935625.1 Nanorana parkeri | reverse complement strand
AGCAGAGGGCGGGTACAATGCTAGTTTACTATTGGCTATTGCAAATTGAAATAGCCAATAGTAAACTCCCAATGCTTTTGAATGGGAATTCGTCTTTTTTTTTTCTCTATTCTGACATTGCTCGTGTCAGAATAAAGAACAAAAAAGACACAGTGGGGTTTCTCTTCTTGGCGGCCGGGAGCGGGGGGCTCCCAGAGCGCCCGGGAGATTTTTAAAATGTTTTTAATTTTTTTTTTTACAGCAGCAGAGCCGCCGGACAATAGGAAACTATTGGGCGGAGCTAGCTGTCACTGCTAGCTCCGCACAATCGTTTTCTATT
>NW_017306764.1:1348-12938 GCF_000935625.1 Nanorana parkeri | reverse complement strand
AGCCGAACATGCTGAGCATGTTCGGCTGATCCGAAGCCACACGAAGCAAGCCGATGTACGGCTGATTTCAGCCGATGTACGGCTGAAATCAGCCGTACCAACCTGAAGTGAATAGCCGAACAGTGTTCGGCTCACTTCGCTTCTGATCGGTCATTCACTCGGTGCCCTCGGCAGCTTTGTGAATAGACCCCTATGTGTCCTCAATTTCTTTTTCTATTTCAGAAGGGAAATGTCAGGAGTATGTTTAGACCCCTGATATTTTACTGAAGCCCCTAACAGTAAAAAATAAACAAAAAATAAAAAAGAATAATAAATAATAAAAAAATTAAACACAAACCCCGTCTCCCCCCACACACACATACCATATTGTGATGTACGCAATGCACATGTGCTGCAGTGCATTTTTAGAATCCATCACAGTGCTTCAAATGTTTATTTTTTCTTCTTTTTAAAATAACATTAATTTGTGGCAGTGCATGGCAAAGCATTGTGACGCATTGCTGTGTGTTGTGATAAGCTGTGTTGGGAATAAATGTACACCTGTATCATTTTATCACAACACACACCAGCACAGCACACAAACGATTTGTAACATAAGTTGCTTATTTACAGTTTTGCATTCCTTCATTTCGTATCCGTTTCGCAAAAAGGCGCAATTTAAAATCTACAAACATTTGTTCTTTATTAACTTAATGCAGTTTTATCTTTTAGATTTAGTACGAAAAATATATCTTTTGTGCACTGATACTGATTTTAGTGTGCTTTTATCAATTAAATTGTGTATTTTTATCGGTTTAATATTGATTGCACAAACATTTGCGCAATTATCACAGGACCTACAAAATTAGCAGCACCATCTTTTTATTCTACCGGGCTAGTGCTTTCAGTAAATATATGGTTTAGGGGGTATTTTACAATATTTAAAAGCTGCAGTGAAAATTTTAAAAAAAGGTAAAAATTGCAAAAATGGTGTGGCCAGCTGAGGTTAAAAGCATTCCAGGGGGCTTGCCAGTGAAAGAGTTAAAAGCAAATATCTGTTCATCCTTTTTCACACTTTTCCTCCCAATATAGTTCTTGCAATAAATTATCTACCTAATTCTATGCATTCTAATCTTTTTAATAAACCTTTACATGCTATATTTTCAGACTGTATATATAGTACAATAATTTTGCCAATAATGAGTACCACGTTATCGTCAAAAAAGATGCTCCTATAGTGTATTCACAGCCAAACTCTTGTCAGTTTTGTGAGTGAGTACAGAAATACATAATTAAATACATAATTCAACAAATATTAAATGCAGATCTCAATTAACTTTTTTAGGGTGCTCCAAGGTAACTGCATCATTTATGGTTATAGATAAACTTCTCTCCACCAATAAGAAATCCTCTTTTCAAACCTCTTTCTCTTTAACATTTGAAGTGTTATATTTATAAAGTCATTTACACTAGTGCTCTTTTACGATAATACATCTCATTTGATACCATTATTTATTCATTATAACAAATTTATATCCATAGATACTCCTTATGGATCAAAATCCAGTAAAAAACCCTCTAGGTATTAATTTTTAGATGATAAATTCCATCAAATGTTAATCCTCTGCTTGATCTATCATGATCCAGCCTACATGTTTCCCTGAGTACAGGCTTTCCTTAATGCATATGTTCATACATTTATCACTCCCCAACAAATTAATTTATTACACTTAAAAAGACTAATCCTAAGCAAGTTAAACACTCACTAAAACAATTTGTGATTTCAGAGAATGATACAGGGATTTCCGATATAACCACAATGGCAAGCCTGAGAAATCAATCAGCGCCTATATCTCATAAAAACTGCACCACAACCCACAGGTGTAGTCAGGAAGGGACACAAAAGAAGCCAGCTATTTGTTACCAAAAAAAGCAATGCTTCTAGGTATGTAGCTGACAACTTTGAAGCGAGCAGAAAGGGTGAATCCTTGGGTGTGGAGCTAGTTTTAGAGTTTGAATCTGTTTTGAAAGTTGTTTCATGGGTTATTTTGAGGTTATAGCTTAGAATTACAGGGTAGGCGTGTGAGTAAGGTACAGGGTCAGTAACTATATGCTATTTTACTGTGACTATGGGCTCTCTCTAACTTAAAAGGCAAACAATGAACTTACAGCCAAAAAGTTCCAACACAGCTGGTGGCCCTTGCCCCCCCCTCTCCCGATGACGGATAGCTGATATTTGTTGTGTTCACTGTATCCCTAATAACACTGGGGTTGTTTTATTAAAGGCGTAGAGCATGTTGTCTTGCAAAGTAAATATGAACTTTGCTTAGTGAATGAAGTGAAGCTCTATCCATGTGGCCAGATATGGCCCAATAGCTACAGCGACCACACAAGTTGGAACATTGCTTGTGATAATTTGCCAAATTATGGGCTGTCTAGAGTTTATCTAAAGGGTCATAACAAACCATTATGACTGCTTAAAGCACTCCCTATTGCAAACAAAAAATTCTGAAATTGTTGGACAACTCTGTGTTCGCTGGTACCAACTGTTCCCTTTTCATTTTGAAAATGAACAAGATTTGTCTGCATGTGTGCTACATGCACATATTGCATGACAAGTGGAAACATTGTAGTAGGTCCTGTGAGCACAGCTATTCTGTCAAGAACACTACCTGTTGTCCAGAGGTTTTTTATTCATGTTTCTTTATCATAGAGAAAACTTTCCAACAAAAAACAAATAATAACAGTCTCCACACATTAATTACATACGGTATGTACCACATACTTAGTTTGACTCCTAGTGGTTGTACATAAAACAATATGGCATTCATTGGGTGAATGAATACAACTGAAGTACTGCATCATCAAGGCAAAAATTACGGGCACTCAGATAACTTAAATGAAGGAGCAGTGCAGCAGATATAATATTTTAATATTTACGGACATTTCAGTGGGGCCCGGACCACTTTTCTTAAATACATTAAAACTACTGTTACATAGACGGTAAAAGTGACAGACAGGGGCGGGGAGAAGCCGGGGAAGAGGCAGAGCGTGAGGGGGGCCAAGTCGCTGCACCATGGGCCTCTGGGTTGTACTTGCCAGTCAGCCCCTGCCAACACCCCTTCCTTGACTTGCCACCCCATTCATTATAGTATGGCCCCTAACCCTGTGTCACAAACATCAATCCAAAAATACAGATATAGTATATACAAAAATAATAACCTCTCCTGGATATACTAAAACAATGGCTTCCAGGGGCAAAATCTAGCCCCAGCTGTTGACAATAAACAAATGACTGGAAATGCTTGTAGCTACAGCTGTGAAGACACAGCGGGTCCAATAATGTTACCCCTGATCCTGCAACTAAGTAAACAAACTCTGGACAACAGGCAAAGCGGGGTGGAATCTGATGGATGCATTGCCCACAACATAAACAAATTAATTACTTTTTTTAATCAATAGCCACAAATTTTGAATATATTCCAATTTATTTATTTTCTATCACCCTTGGTATAGTTATATATGTCCATATGGAGCAATAATCAAAAATCACTATGAATGAAATGCGTAAATAGTTGCATGGCTCCATTGTCCATTGTTATGGCTTTCCCAACTATTTACACTTACCAAGTACTTACTGATGCTGATATTTTCATGTGAAGTTTTTTTATAAGCTATGAATTGTACATCACCAACATGAGAACACAGAAGTGTCATTACTTATTTGTGCAATGAAACTCCTACCTTTGCTTCTCTTTCTAAAATCAAAGATGGCTAGCAGCAGCTGGTAGTGAATTGCTATCTCTTCTAGCTTTGCCATATGAGATAGGTATTTACTCAAGCAGTGAAGAATAACTCTAGTCTATATGCCTGAGATATCTTTTAAATACAATGAAACACTATTTATGGATGAGTATCAACACCTCGTGGGCTCCAGAGCAGTAGCTTTCCATTTACTGCCTGTAGTTATGCCTTAAGGTGATATTTCCTATTATCTTAGTGCTAATGTCTAATTACAGAACCTTGTAGATAGAAAACCTAATAGAAAATTATGCCTGGAGTTATTCTTAAAATAAAGCACTTACAGCTGGCGCCAACTCTCTCAGTTTGTCTTTCCCCAATTTCCTGTCGGGTTCAAAATCACATGGGAAAGCACTGTCTCCAGCCGCTGAACATCTACAATCTACTAGGGAAAAGTAAGGAGAAGTGGGGAGCAGGGAAGTGTCTTGCCTTGCTGTTCCTGTGTGTTGTGTTTGTGGAGACACACAGCTTACTAGCACACACAAGGGTGGCTCCATAGGACCTTGCTAAGGAAAAGAGCCACCCTAAAAAAAAAAAATATCAGGGTCAGTGCTCAGAAGACCAACTGATGCTGCAGGAAACTAAAACTTTTAAACAACAAGGAGCAGCATTCATTGTAAGTGATTTAATCAGCAATTGAAAAATGTTGAGTTTTTCAGGCAGTTTCTCATTAATGGAGAGGTTTGACAAGTTGTTTGAGCCCAACATGTTCTTTTTTTAGTACAGGAAAATGACATGCACCTACATGCTGTCAGACAAGTGTCTGTTGGTGGATTAAAAAAACTCCATACACTGGCAAGTTAAGAAAAGCTTTTAGAACTAGTGTACTTTCCATCAGTTCTGTTATACATTGTGTACTATATTCTCCCAAACCACTGTTTCTAAGGTCCATGGAAAACTAATACTGAAACACCAGTGAGGTTTGAATACAAGGCATTGTAAAGCTGGGTATTCATAGGTTGAATTTCTGCCGATTCCATTGGAAATTGCCAAAATTCGATTTGTGGGTGATCCTATCTCCTCAACAAAAGTCAATCGTTAGACTGACTCGTTGAAGAGACATGTTGGAAAATTGTCAGGCAAACAGTACTTGAAATAGAATACAAAGGACATAGCGGGAGATTCATCCTTCCACACAGATGGAGATAACACTGAGCTTATATTTATTACATGTTTCTCATTTACATAGCATAACTTTAAAAAAAATGAAAATGCTGCTTGCATAATACAGGCTTAATTCTCAATGAAAAGTTTTACAAGTTCTTCCACTTTATGTTATGTACCACTGAGTTTTCTGTAACTGAAAATGAGAGAGAAGCTTGCAAAGACCTGCTAAATAGAGCTATCTAGTAAGTAAGGGATAATGCAACAATTTCACTGTGAGATTGAGAGGACTTATCTCAAAAAGGACTAAAGCTGGCCATACTCTTTACAACCATCGCACGACTTTTGTCTTGCGATGGTTTTAAGGTAATTAAAAGCTTGTACGATCTGCCCATCTTGGACAGGCAGATCGTACTTACGATCATCGCAAGCCCGCCCCGCTGAGGGGAGGGCTTCCGATGACTGCAATGCTGAGTGGGCAGTGTGCGCTTGCGAACACCGGCCCGTGCGGCATATGTCTTACGAACACGCCACAAACCCACCGAAAATCTTGTGATTTTCGGCTGGTTTTCCAACATGCTCGTAAGACGTGCGACCGTACAGTAGAAACAGTTGCACGCCTTCCATACACCTGCCGATTATCGTAGGATCACGGGATTTCCCGCGATTGTATGGCCACCTTAAAACTTAATTTGTCTGTGCATCCATCAGTTTTTCGTTCTCACGTTAGGTTCACACTATGGCAATCTGTGCCCGCGCTGCAATCATGCACAAAGCCGAGCCGAGGGTCACGCGGTCACGAAATCGCCCACTACCGCTGATCATGCTGGCGGTGCCATTATTTTCTAATGGCACCACAGTCGTGCTGGGTGAATCATGCGGTTTCCTGCCACGATTCCGCCCGTGCAATCAAACACGATTGCACCTAAAAAAGCTGCGCTTCGTGTGTCGCAAAAAAAGGTACATGTATCTTTTTTTCTGCGATTTCCGCGTGGATGTAACCCCATTGAAATCTATGGGGCTGCGCTGCAACCGCTGTGTTAAACTGCACACGATCGCGCGGTCCCGGGATGCACATCCCAGATCGCCCAGGTCTGCACCAGCCCTGAACAAGCAAAGTTACCGAAATAAGTTGTGCCTTTTTTGGAAACGCTCAGTAGAGCAAGGACTTTTGTATGTTTATGTTTATTTTGCCTGTCGTGCCAGACCCGTTAATAAAAAGGACTTTATAAAATGTAATAAATTGCATTGTTGTGTGGCGTTTCCAACCTTGAAGACTGTAAGGTCTATTCACTAAAGGGTGAAGAGTTTGGAGAAGGCAGGAGAAGTGAACAATCTAGGACAAAATAGCCGATTTAGAAAAACTCCAATTCAGCTCACTTTCCAGTTCAGCTATGTTGTCATATATTGTTCCCTTCTCCTGCCTTCTCCAAACTCTTCAACCTTTCGTGAACAGAACCCTGTGTGGTTAAAGATCCCAGGTCACAGAACACATAACAAACATATAGTGGGGGGTTTCTCCACTTTGCTTGCAAAAGTGGAAATACACTATAAGTCTTATATCAGGCTAGTGTAGCTCCACTTTTGCAGCCAAATTGGGATAACCATCCAATACTTATTTTATATTTGTTACTTGTCTCTAATTCACATTTATTTTTCATTTGCTTTTGTACAATATATGCTCTTTTCAAAGTTGTTCTCGGTGCTGAATTTTGCTCTAGAATGCAAGGGGGCCGGGCCAGGGATTTGAAACACTGTCTGTCTTAACAAAGGGTTACAATTCTATATGCATAAAATGGAGAGCTCCAAGGCAAAGGCCGAAGAGCATAGCTCCTACTCTATCACACTCGTTAGCATTGTGGGATAGGTTACGTAGTAGGGAAGGGATGACCTCTCCCCACACCCCTCTTGCGCCACTAATAGGGAACGACAAATTCCTACCAGGAATGCAGCCTAAAGACTTTCAGTGGTGGGTTGATAAAGGACTCTATAGAATAGGCGACTTCCTTAAATCCCATGAATCAACCTCTGGTATTTATCGATTCAATACCCTTCAGTTGCCACAATCCGAAATATACAGATATAGACAAATACAACACTTTCTACAGTCACTACACATCCCGAAGATCGGCCCACCAACACTAACAAAATATGAAAAGTGGTGTCTGTGTGGAACTGGCCAATTTTTTTTGTGTGGGGGAACGGGGCAAAGGGGGGGGGGGGGGATCTCTCTAATCTATGATATACAATTGGGCCCATTCAGTAAAGTAGCGTATATGGATGCATGGGAGTTGGACCTGGGGGCAACACTCTCTATAGAAGAATGGCAACAGTGTACTATAAGATCGTCTACTGGATTGTTGAATGTTTATTAGAAGCTAACTATAAAGTTTTCTCACGATGGTATTTAGTACCAACGAGGTTAGCGACAATGTCCCCAGGGTCTAGCCCTTTATGTTTCAGACATTGTAACCACAGGGGCACTATGATTCTTGTTTGGTGGGAATGCCCAAAGTTGCGCCCATTTTTGAACAAGTTGTTTGCACTGATCCATGATGTTCTCTGGGTCCAAGTCCCAAGAGACCCGCAGCATTTTTTACTGAACAAAACGATCCCGGGCACATCGAAGGCTCAGTGCAAACTTCTTTCTTTTTAGTGGCGAAGATAGCGATTGCTCGATCCTGGAAAGCTGAAAGGGTACCTTTCTCCAGAGTACTACCTAAGCTAAACTGGATTATGATCCATGAGAAGTTACACAGTATCCTGCAAGATAGATATGACAACTTTGTAACTGTATGGGAACCATGGCTGATTTACCAAGGGATTCTCAACCCTTTGGGTATATCCCCTAACCTTACAGACTAACCTTTCTATTAGGAACTTAAATCTGACGGAGTCTACAATCCCCTTCTTTTCTGTTTATTTTTATTTCCCCCTTTCTTTCCTGTTTTTTAAATTTTTTAAAAAAATTTTAAATTGTCTTTTATTCTTACTTAATGTATGAAGACAAAGTGAAAAGAAACGGCACATTGTATAGCCAGATGTTATGGAATAAAACTGTTGGCCCCCAGATATACAGTAGATTGCTATTATGGTATAATAATACAAATTATAGTATGACTTTGATGGGCTTACAGAAGGGGGAATATTGATGTTAGTGTTGATATTGCTATCAATACTAATATTAATGATAATAATAATGTTGACATTGAAATTTACTGGTTGATTTGTTGTACGATATATGTTGATTTTTTCTCCTTTGCAACAAAATCTTTACTTATAAGAAATGGAAAATTAATAAAAACACTTTTAGCTCCACTTTTGCAGCCAAATTGGGATAACATCCAATACTTATTTTATATTTGTTACTTGTCTCTAATTCACATTTATTTTTCATTTGCTTTTGTACAATATATGCTCTTTTCAAAGTTGTTCTCGGTGCTGAATTTTGCTCTAGAATGCAAAGGGGCCAGGCCGGTTAATAATAACATAATTAACCCTGCCGCTTCTGTGCTGGAAGATCTCATTATCAGTTTTAAACTAGATTTAAAACACTGTCTGTCTTAACAAAGGGTTACAATTCTATATGCTTTGTATGGTAATGATTACCCAAAGAGAGTGACAGCTTATTGGCTGCTGGCTCTGTTCATACGAAGATTTTTGAACCGGCTCCTTCGATCAGTTGATCAAGGGATGCCGGTCGAGAGGGTGCCGACAGTGGCACCCACTGTGCGCATTTCGGATGGTTCCTCAAGCTGAAATTCGCACAGTGTATGTCCACCTTAAGTATATTGCTAAGGATACCTTAAAAAATGTTGTTGAGATCTCTCAGAAAACCAGTCTATTACTTGAGGATAACATTTCTGTGTAGTTCTGTCCATGTCCTGTGCTATTGTGATGGCTTTAAAGAAACTAATTTAACAATGTTGGCCAGTTTTAAAAAATCAAACCTGGCTGCAGATGGAAAATTAATTTAAATAAAACATAAATTACAAAAGATGTAGCAATCATATATATCAATATTTTTAATGGAAATGGGGATTACTGGAAATATGTGGTGTACACCTCTTTAGGAGGCCAAAGCACAGAAATGAAAGAATGGCATTTCTCAAATTAAAACTTATGGCTGATCAAAAACTTGCCGGCATTGTGTTAAATTATTTTTCTTCCGCAGCGGTGGATCGCAGTGTTAGACTCGGGGCCGTACTCCATGCCACTACATCATAGGAGAGGAGTTCTGCATCTCCCTTCCTACTAGGGTTGATTTATTTGCATATGCTTGTATTTTGTGTATTCTGTACGTGTCAAGTTAATAAATGAATTTAAAAAAATTATTTTTCTGGTTGGTTAACTATTCAATAAACAGGCCCTTCTCTTTAAAAAAAAAAAAAGGTTTGATACTTTCCACCCTTGGTTTAGCTAAGGTCAAGTCATAAGGGAGTTTTTCACACAGCTAGTATAGGAACTTTAAAATTCTTGAACATTTTCCTGCTTGCAGTTAAAATTACTGGCTGAAAACTTCTGCATTATGTCACAGGTTTTCAACAGCTGCTTAATCGCTGGTGTGGCAGGTTTAAGAGAAATTACATCAAGTTCTCTTAGCATTTTTTTTTCCTGAATTATTCTAGCTAGACACAAACAATACTGACTTCTATTTAAGGAACCCATACACATTCAGCCAGAGGTCTTATTTTAAGCCTGTGTATATGATCAATCCCACTAGGCAGTTAATAGCTCAGATATAATTTTGGGAAGGCTGACGACGCATCATTAAACAACCACATCTGCACTTTAAAGTGTAATTCCACTTTTGCAGTCAAATTTGAGAAAACCCCTCTATATGTTTGTTATGTGTGCCCATTCACACAGAATACGGAAAAATAATAATACAAAAAAATTATTACCTTTTAGATGTTTTGATGCAGCAGGCAAAATGGTCAGGTTTTTCTGAGCAGCTTTACAGTAATCTGTCATTCTAGAAAGACTTAGGATAGAACTGGGTAGATAGTGTTTTGCTCATTATCTTCATTAACATACAATTCAGAAGCCAGGGTTGTAATCCTTTAACCATTTGTTAGGGCAGGCAGTGTTCAAATCTACTTCACAAATGATAATGAAACCAGCCAGCACATTACAGTCAGGGTTAACACAAACCCCTCACAGCCCCTCCTAACATTACAAAGAAGGAGAAGCAAGTCAAACTTTTAGCCCTTAACCTCCCTGGCGGTATGATTATTTTGATTTTCGTAATTTTTTCGGCGCAATTTTTTTCGTTATTTTATTTCTTCGTTTTTTCCGGGTTTTTTTCGAATTTCCCGCCGGTTCCGCCCCCGTGCGACACGTCAGCTCGCAAGGGACGGAACCCGGAAGACAGATGCCGGCGCCGGCCGGAGGACACCGCACGGCTCGAGGGACAAGGTAAGTAAATAATGTGGGATATTCCCGAGTGTAGCTCAGGGTATGGAAAAGTAACCCGAGCTACACTCGGGAATACCGCCAAGGAGGTTAAAGAGGATATTTACCCATATCTTTGGAAATTACAATAAATACACCTTTAGAAATGTTTAGTAATGGCAGTCTACAAAAAGATACTTCTAGATAATTGCAGGCTTTTTATTTTTTGCATACCTTATTTTTGTTTTTTCCCCATTCTTCGCACAGTGGCAATTTTTACTAAAGGCAGATTAATGAATCTACATTTACTTACTGGAACGCTGCCACATATGATTAGGACATGTGACCATGCACATTATCTCAGTGGAGGAAAATGCCTTTCCCTGAGATGTTGCGAAATTACAGATGAGACTTCCCAGCAATGCACTGCTGATGTAACCTTCCCAGGATGCAACACTTTGGCATATTACATCACTAAAGCTCAAGAGGACTAGGAAGTGGAAAACAGTAATTGTAAGTAAAATAAAAATATGTTTGTTTAACTAATGAATGTAAGATGATTTCATATCAGTATGCAGTGCTGATTTTTAGAAAAGGGGGGTAAAGGTCCGCTTTAGAAAGCCAGGTAAAAACCCTAACCCCAAAAAAAGCAATTTAAACAGCAAGAACCATTTTGTAAAGCTTATGCCATGTGAATAGGAACACTTAACAAATGAAAAATAGGTGTTAGCACATAAAAAATATAATATAGGTGTTACCACAATATGACTGCAGAAGTGTAAATACACATTAAGTTGCTTTTTAATAACTATTGTTATTATTCATTGCATGAATGGGTAGCGAGGGTCTGTATATGCCCATATCCTTTATATCTATATATTGTCATCATGTTCTTATTTGGACAACAGAACAGATCCAAACATAGAAAAGTGCTTGCGGATCGTACCTGCAGCGGATCGTAGCAAATGTCCGCCAACGACCAATCCCACATCAAGCTTCCCCTCCTTCCGCCGACTGTCAGATTTAAACCGTGGGTTTTGAATTGCTGTTATTGTTGCAAGATGCTGAGCAATTCACCGCTCTGACACCGCCGGCTGGCTCCTGGACTTCTCTGACTGTCACCATGGAGCTGACAGACAATCTTCCCTTCACTTCAGCTGCGGCAGCCTGCCAAAATCTTAGAGGAGTAGATCCTGAATTACAGTGTGTGGAAAAAGCTTCAAGCCGCACTACTTATACTTACCTTGTCTGTACCCAGGATTGGAGTTATCTTACATAGTTACATAGTATTTGTGGTTGAATAAAGACATAC
>NW_017306764.1:0-715 GCF_000935625.1 Nanorana parkeri | reverse complement strand
ACTTGTCTCTGCAATACATCCCCTTCTTAATACAGGACAAGGTAGATACCTACATATTTCTTCTAGGTTATAGAGTAACAACAAATTGTTGGATAAGCATAACAGACAACCAGAAGATTTAGAAGCCAACATTAGCAATTTTCACTTAGCAAAGGGTTTCCTTTCCTTTAACCTTCTTAAGGGGACCAACATCAGGCCATCACAACTTATGGATAGTGATGAGTAAACTAGCCTGGTTTCGGTTGGCAGAAATCCAGGTCCAGGCAACATCCAAGACAATTTACCCCAGGGCTGCCTGTGTCCTAGCAATCAATGACACTCTGCAAACCTGCATAGCATCATTGGTTGCTAGGATACTAGTGGCTTGGTCACACAGCATCATTGGATTGGTGGCTAGGAAACGGATGGCCACTTCATAATAATCAAAGGTGCAGTGGGGCTGCTGGCAGCTTACCAGCTTCGCTATACAGCTGCAATCCTGGTGCTCCACATCATTGTCTCAGCACAAGGGATTATAACCCGAATCATTCCTTGATTGCAGACTAACCACACACACACCCCTGACCCGGCTGACAGATCGGCTGCCCACCGCCTCCCGCCCGGCTGACAGCTTTAACCCACCTTTCCCCCCTTCTCCTGGCTGCCTCAGGTGGAGAATAAGGTAGGGACGGCCCTAGTTGCAAAAAGTACTTGGCATGAAATAACTCATACTCAT
>NW_017306763.1:1078575-1131107 GCF_000935625.1 Nanorana parkeri | reverse complement strand
CTTAGCTCCCAGGCAATTTGTTCGCCAAGCCCTGTGTGTTACATTTGCTAAGGCCATGAGCTCAAGGTCGCTTCTATGAATAGATGTGATCCAAGCTTAACCTGCTGCCAATCACATCCACATCCCCAAGGAATGTAAACAAGGCAGTTCCCCCCTTTCTTGTTTGCAGGCTCTGTGGATGTGATCTGGCAGCCAAATTACTGATTATGTCATCCACAAGGCTGCACGCTGCAACAAGTATCCATGTGTCCCTACCAGTGCCCCCCATGGTGATGCATCTATTAGTTTAGTGCCCATCTATATTAGATCCCTGGCAGTGCAGGAGCTGACTACTATGGCCCTCCTTATCTTTGCAAGTTCACAGATCACTTCAGTGACCAGTGTGCGTTCACTCTCCCCAGCTCTGTCTGCCAGTCCATATTGCTTGTGGCTACAAGCAGGGCTGTTCCTAAGATATTTGGAGGAGATGCGTGGCAGTTGCTCTGTTGATTTGTGCAAGGGGGTGGGCTTCCCACTCTGTGCAGCATCCCGCCTAGATCACTGATGTCACCAGTTGCCAGGAGTTGAGCGGGACACTCAGTCCATCATCCCACCCAGCTCGCTGACATCACAAGTTGCCAGGAGCTTGGTGGGATGTAAACCAGGGCTTCCCGCTCACCTCCTGGCTAGGCAGTTAGCCCCACAGAGCGTCATAGTTTGTCATATAACTTTCCCTATCATGTCCGCTCCTCTGCAGATCAACAGAAGGCAGTGGGTGGAGCAATAGCCATCCTCCGATTGGCTATTGCTATTTGAAATAGCCAATAGCAGGCTGGCTATTGCTTTACCCACTGCCTTCTGTCAATCAGCAGAGGAGTGGACTTGAGAGAGAAAGTTTATCTTAGGTCTGCTCCTCTGTGGGAGCAATAGCCATCCTTCTACTGACTATTTCAAATTGCAATAGCCAATATCAAGATGGCTATTGTTCCACCCCACTGCCTTCTGTCACACCCATATTCCTACAAGACCCCCTGCCTGCTGACCCCCCACAACCACTGAGCCAAGGTTGTGGGGAAGAGGCCTTTGTCCTCATCAACATGGGGACCCTACCCCCTACCCCATGTTGAGGGCAAGTGGCCTGGTATTGTGCGAGGCACACGCTTGTCCCTTACTTTCCTGCTCTGTTGGGCCACTGCTCAGATCAAGGGTCTGGTAAGAGATTTTACGGGGGACCCCACACTTCATTTTTTGTTTTTGGTGTGGAGTCCCCCCTTAAAATTCCTTCCACACCTAAAGGGCCTTGTATGGAGTAGGAAGGGGATCATGCACGTTTTTTAACCGTTAACAATAGTCCGAATGGCATTCGGACATTTGGATGCATCCAAATTTTTGTTAATGCTAAATTCGATATTTTCACTGGAAGAAATGGGAAGAGTTGGAGTATATATAAATTGGCAAAATTAATGTTATAAATATGTAAATAAAATGTAAAATAAATGTGTGTAATAGCCATGAGATTGTATGACAGCTGATTCGGACTCCCTCTGTCCATTTTTCCATCTTCCCCAGGAAGATTTTGGGTTGAGCAGATGGCCTATGGTAATAAGATTTTACACCTAATTTTTGCTGCTGTTTGCTTTTCTCCCTGGCCCTATAATTTCCCCCATCCTCTTCAAGTTGCCTGCCCTGTGCTGTGGAAGGGCAAGCAGCCTTTTTTATTTTTAATACACTCCTCCTAAATGCCAGAACCACCTCCCTATTCCTCCCCGCCCGTCCCCCTGCCCTTCTTCTTCCTATGATAAGATTAGCAGAAAAGGAAATGGAGGGAGAGGAAAAGGGCACATTAGTAGTCTTCAAAATAAAATGACTAATATGCTCTCTTGAAGAGGAAGGGAACAAAAATGGTGCATTAGAGGCACTGTACAAAAAGGTGGCTGCTATGCACTCTTTGGGAGGAGAAGGAGGGAAATGGTGCATTAGCAGCACTCTAAAAGAAAGAAGCAGAAACGATCCCCTGAGGAACGAGGATGACGTGCCCTTTGCTGATGAATTGGCTCACTGAGGTGCTGCTCTCATGAGCTCTGTGGTGCAGAGTCATTTGTTTCCCCATGCATTTGTTACCCAAATGGCTGTTTTATTTTTACATTGCTTGATATTCTGCAGATAGATGCTGCAGTCAACATTGGTGCTGTTGGCAGCAGCCATCTTAAAAAAGGCCCATATTGTAGGGGTCTTTCTGTTTGCAGGCTATTCAAGCACTCTACGGTCATGACACTGGCAAACTTATCCCAAATATATTACTGAAGTCTAGTCTTGGAATATTTTGGTGAATATTTGGGGACACCGGGATGAGAGGCTGTTCTGTGAATGTGGGGTTTTGTTTTTGAAGTGTTTTTGTGCACTTTACTTTGTAATTATATTAAACTTTGAAAACAATGTAGTAAAGAGAAGAAAAAAGCAGAAGTTTACAAACTATACTATGGAATTGTATTGCCACTGGCTAATTGCCTGGAAATGTACAAAGTTGTGGGCTTTAGTTTTTAGATCTGTTGTGGCTGCTACTTATACCAATAGTAAATAAAAGTAATTCACCGGCACACACTTGAAGGGTTTTTAAAGTATTGATATGTTTATTCAATACCCAATGTCACATACTGTCATACAGTGCTAACGTTTCGGGTTCATCAGAGTGTCACTGTCACTCTGATGAAGGGTCCCTGTGTGGCCCCGAAACGTTAGCACTGTATGACAGTATGTGACATTGGGTATTGAATAAACATATCAATACTTTAAAAACCCTTCAAGTGTGTGCCGGTGAATTACTTTTATTTACTATTAGTGTTTTGCACGGCGCCATCCGTGTGGTCACCTGGGCACCACATATACCTTGTGGTTTTGAGACCGTGGCAGTGCGAATGGGATTTGGACTTTGCTACTTATACCAGACAATTCGGTCAGTTTTCAAGTTGAAATGAACATATTTTGGGTGCTACAGCTTTATTTAAGCCAAGCGAAATGTAAAGGCTAAAATAAAAATTACACATGTTAAATATGTGATGCCAGAATATGGTGTGGGTATTTTTTTTGCATTGCTACGTATGTCCCCCATGTTATCTTCCAGCTCTCCATGTCCAATGTTTTACACTCTCTGACTTATAAATGGACAGAATTGGACTTAGACAAACAGCCTCTGAACCAAACTCAGGCACATTCGTCCATCCCTAATGGCTATAAATGTTATACAAGCACTGAGGCTCAATCAAACATTCTTAGGACAAACCATATATTTCAGCTGCCTTTTGTGATCTGGTACTGACATCATGTGATCAGGTTAAAAACCAGATATATAGCTTTTTCAGGAGAGGTTGGCAGTGAAAGCTTATGTTTCTGCCTGTGCAGGTTTCTTTTTAAAATTGTTGCTACAGTGTTAGTTTTGCACTACTTTTACGTAGGTATGGTGTAAACGAAGTAGAGCCATACACTCTAAGAGAAAAAAAAAATCAATAAACTCTACTAAAAGATAAGGCAATGTGAATTTACTACTAGAGAGATACAGCAGTGCAGATTTCAAGGCTCACATTTCAAGGGAAGCTACAGTATGTCTTAAGGTGCTGACATCTGAATTTGGAGACCTATTTTTAGACTGGTCCCTGGTCTACGTAGACCTTAGCAATGTCGCTAAAATTACATGGTAATTTATTCCCTGTAACAAAAAATATATATCTGTCTTTGCACTGGAACATTATAAATCAAGTAGTCATATATCTAAAGATAAATTCTGCAAATAACTAGTTGCATAAAATGGCAAATTAACACAAGTTGATATTGTTTTAAATTAAAATGTAATTTAAAAAGAGCAACACTTATTTTGCAAAAAACAAACAAAAATATTGGTGTCTTTAATTGGCATAACTGAATTTCCTTTCTTGTTTCTAGCAATACTTCTTCATGTAATAAGACATGGAAATCTGGGCACTGCCATGGGGAACATGTACCAATGCCAAAAAATATTTTTAAAAATACCATACAGTGAGGAGAGGGTTCTATTTATGTGGATTTAAAGGGCAATATGGAAAAGCTGAGGATTACATAAAGCTGCAGCACCTACTCGGATTCATTTATGTTTGAAAAACAGGCTTTTTTTCATTAAGTTTAGCAGCAACTCCTGCTTTTTTTTTTTATCAAACAGCATTAGGCCTGCTTTAACCAGCTGATAGGAATTTACCAGTGATTTGCTGAGGTTGTCCCTGTTCTTGCTGATGCAAAACTGTCCTGCCACTGGCTAATTTCTATCAAACCCTTAGCACATGGACAGCCATTTTGCAGAAAATGGTCTCATTAGGCTCAATTCACTAAACCTTAACACAACAGGTTAAGAGGTTAAGTATCTTTATTTTAGCCATATCACTGTCATTTTCAAATATTATTGGGATCAGCTAATTATTTTTGCCACTTTAAAAAAAATAATCAACTGTTATCTTGGTGTGTTAGCTTTGCAAATTGTGCCTAGAGTCTCTTGGAACTGTTGGTTGCTGTTCACAAGACCTGAAAGTTGAGTTCTCTCAGATATGACAAAAGAAGACCTTGCAGTACCCCAATTGCCCAAGAGAAGAAGCTAATATAAACAAAACCCCAATTATATCGTGTGTTTATGGGCACAGAGGTTTGAAATGTTTCAGAGAAATAACATTAGAGATATGGGGGTTCATTTATGAAAGTTCTGCCTGCCATATAGCTCAGCGGATGCTGTTCAAATGGCACTGGTGCCCCTAGATGGTGATGACGAGAACAGGAACTTTTATAAAGAAAAACCCTTGATATAAAGCATGGAAAAGTAAACATTTCTGTCAAGTTTCTATTTCTGTCTGTGACCCCATTGTGGAGCTTTACCCTCTGTTCCTGTAATAGTGACACCCATGAAAGAAATAGGCATACAATCCTCACAGTAAGGTGCAGACAACAATATAGATGCTTTCAGAAGATAAAACCTTTCGATTACACTACTAGTAATAGTTGGAAAAATTTCCCATCACATCCTGTCATGACAAGAAGTAATGCCAAAATCTCTCCAACAGGGATATAGACAACAATAAAAACAGACAAAGGCTCTAATACCTCTTTGCAAAAGTATGATGCCATGCAAAATCTTCACCAAAAAGTGGGAGTGTTGGCTTATTGATTCTCGTTGTACAGTATCTAACCTTGTCTTATACTCATTTGAATATACCTTTCCTCCTCTGACCTTGTTCTTTCCTCTACCTTCAATACACTTCACCTCTCCTTCATAATCTCCTATTGCCCCATTTTATTTCTCTTTTCTTGGTTCTGTGTTCTTGCATATTAGGCGTATCACAGGTACATGTCCCCACTTGTCAGATGTACCATGCTGACCTATGGCTTCCCAGCTTCTTAACCCACCCCCTCATATCAGTCCTAGGGCAACTGATGTTACCTTGTCTGTCATACTCCCTCTTATTAATGCTCCAGTCCTCTACTATTTCCTGACCTTACTGGCCTGCTTCCTGATTGTTAGTTATTGTATACTTGTTTGATGACCATAGTTTGATTCTTTGCTATATTCCACTACAATTTACCTTTCTATTAGTCACCACTCAGGACAACTTCTACGGTCACATGTACCTCTCCTTGGACCTTATGAATCTGTCCCTCCTTTTTTATTTGTAACAAAGAGATGTGCTGCCCTTTATTCAACTGTAATTTCAGATTGCAACTCCAAGTCTTTCCTACTGTATACAAAATGAAATAAAAAGTTTTGGATTTGAGCTTTAAGCTTTTCATTCTATAAAAGCTAGTAGCTTGGTTGTCCTATTCATACTCTCACTTCAATACTATATAAGTTTTAATCTGGAACAAGATCTGCAGAAAGATCTTCTGAGTTTTCTTAAGTATCTAAAATTTTAAAAAAGAGGTCAGCAATGGCAGCCCTGACTTCCCTCTCTCCCCCTCATGACAGGCATATCTTAAAGGGGTTCTAAACCCTCCCGGTTTTTGCCTATATCTACTGCTATCAAGCAGTAGATATAGGCAAACCGTTTAAAAACAAACCGCTAAAACAGCGGTTTAAACTTACCTTTTCTTTGCGCGCTCCCGCCCGAGAAAACGAAACTGTTCGGGCGGCCGCAAAGCCGCCCAAAGTGTATGGACGCGGTAAGTGTATGGAGGCGTGCACCCGCATGCAGACACCGCTGGATCGGAGAGACAGAGCAGTCAGCGCTGGATCGGAGAGCCGCCGCACCGCTGGAGGGACAGATGAAAACATCAGGAAAGAAGAAGAAGATCAGAATAAGAGACATCATTTAAGGTAAGTGCCAACATTAACATGGGGGGAGGGAAAACAATTTGACTTTAATGTCACTTTAAATGCTCTCCAAACCGAAATACAAAACGTAACCATTTCCAGCGGGTTCACGTAAATGTACGTCCTACGCTGGAAGTGGTTATACCAAGAACGCGGCTGCTGCTGCAGCCATGTTCTTGCTATTGTTTTAAACAGCAGACCATTGCTGTTTAAATACAAGTGATCCGGCATCCATACAGGTGCTGGATCACTTGTACGATGCGGTGCCATCTCCCCCCCCCTCTTCGCTACTGCTGGTGCCGCCGTCGGCTTCCCAGGCTCCACTGTCCCCTGTGTGAGCCCGGGACTGGTGTGGATGGCCCCCCCTGGTAGATCGGAGGAGAGATCTGTGGCTTCCAGCTGCGGATCTCTCCTCTGATCACTGGACCCAGAAGTGATGTGCATTACATCACTTCCAGTGTCACTGGGCACTTTCTCTGGCTCATCAGCTTCTTTGGGGTCCCTATGTGACATTAGGGCTCTGAAAGACCCCTGATGTCTGCACAAAGAGGACCTGTCACATTAAATTTGCTATTACATAGGGGGCTTGTTTGCTGAGTGTAAAAAAAAAACAAAAAAAACAATTGTAAAAATTTAGGAAACATGAAAATAAAAAATGCAAAAACATTTTTTTAAAGTCCCCCGCCCCCCACGTGCACACACATACAACGCAAACACGCGTCAGATGCACCTACGTGCAGAAACAAAAATTGCACCACACATGTTACATATCATCACAGGTGTCTGAGTGAGAGAAATCATTCTAGGCCCATCAATAACTGTTAGCACTAAACTGATGAGCAGTAAAAGCGCTTAAAGCGTCACCTATGGGAAATTTTGGTTATTATAGTTTTTTGCGGTTTCACGGACGCACAAAAATTTTAGGGCTTTAAATGTTTGGTATCTATTTACGCAAATACCGTGTGACATAAAAAATTGCAACTAGCATATTTTTATTCTACAGGGTCTCTGCTTTCAGAAAATATATAATTGTTTTGGGGTCTAAAGCTGTTGACTAGCAAAATATTCTGTTTTTATCATGTGTGTCATGTGCAAATGTAAAAAATTTCTCTGGGCAGCAAGTGGTTAAACATATGGCAGCATACCATTTTTAGATGTATTAGAAAATTACAAAAAAATCTGTTGATCCTGCCAGTGCCCTTGTAACTTCTTGTAACTAGAATGCAACACCCTTTTATGTAATGGAAATAATAAGAGATGGGCAGGGGTTTGTATTCCAAATCAGGAAAGCAGCCCAGGGTGACAACACTTCTTCTCCATAGATACAGAGGAGTGAAGTGAGCACTGTCACTCTAGGAAAGGAAATTCGTTACTTGCAAAATTACCAAGTGAAAAAGAAAAATGACCGTAAAGCCCATTTCCCATTTGTAAGATATTAGCATTTAATGTGGTAACGTAGAGGTTCAGTGAAGATGTATATGTGTGTACATTTTCATGACTCACATTGCTGGCTTTCTTCATTTTTTATGGACATTTTAGTAGGCCTAAGTCCTACAAATTGAAACTTTTCGCCACAAGAAACTCAATCTGACACTGGGGTCAGATTGTAAAGCAGGCTGTAAAGCAGCTGACCCCCCTCCATGTGAGTCATTGTAACAAGATCACTCCACACCAGCTCTGTCTTTGCAGGTCATAATGAACTGTCCAAGGGGATGGGGGTTATCACTATGAATATTAATGAATGGGGGAGAGAGCTCAGAGAGAGAGAGATTGTTAATTTACACAGTCTAATTGTAGAGCACGGCAGAGGCAGCCATTTCAAAAGGAGCCATGAGCCATGTGTTCATATACAGCAGCTGCAAATGTCCGCTTCATATATATATATATATATATATATACTCAATGTACGTTGCTGGCATACCTTTTTTTAAAAAATACCTCTGCAATGCTTGTAATGGGCTTTAAAAATAAGAAAACTAATGCTGCCACTTAGCACCGTCCATGGACTGATAAGCTGCAATATATTCAATTTGTGTTTTTTGGTTTGAATATACTTTAATTTGAAGTGTAACGTTTGGATGTTTCTGGTGGAGAATGTCATTGTATTTTACTTAGAATATGGTGGCTTGTGCAGCAAATCAGTTTCAAACATATTGTAATTTCTTTATGCAATTGATCAAAGAGATCAATACCTGATGAGGGAGACAAAAAAGTGAACTAGGAGCAAAATAAGAATGGTTAATCTTTATGCTAGTCAGGCCTGCATTATGTGTTAATTGCCGTAGAAAACATGAAAGGTTATTTTGATATGATACCTTAGACTTATATTAATAAATACTGCATATGAAAAGGTCAGCTAATTAAGTCACTGTCAATTATGTTCCTGCTAATGTATTATTCTTTGTACAACTCCTTCAGCTGGGCTGGCATTAATTAAGGTTTCCAATCAGCAGGTTACATTTTATGTGATTCTGGCCTAGAAGAAAATAAAAGTATCTAATTGATAGAAAATTATGTAAAATATCCCTTTTATTGGGAGTGATTAAATTGTTTTGCATTCACGCTATGTGGAAATTGTGTTTATCAATGAATAAACTAGAAACACCAAGTAAGATTACAAGTCAGCAGAGTTACTCAAATCCCTAATGATGCAATTGGTAAGCAGCACCTTACAGTAGGTGGCTCCTGCCTTGTTGGTTCTGAAGCTGATATAATCCCTGCATCTATCATAAGTGCATCAGGGTGTGCAGCTGAAAACACGTCTCCCCGGTTCTACTCCACCCCATTATATTTATAAATGTCTTCATTGTATACAACAAAAACAGTTGTTGTAACCTACATCTTGAAACCGTTTAATTAGGTATTTTTGTGAATCTGCCCAGGTTCGATTCTCCAAAGGTTCGGTGAATCTCGCCAATGTCTTGTGACATTAAGGGCAACATTGAAAATACACACATTTTTAAAATAAATTATGCTTGGGGAATGCCTTAAACCTGTACATGGTGTTAAGAAACAGTACAATTTTCACAGATAGTCTCAGTGTACACTGGCAGAGCATATTTGGCTGAGGATTTTTTTTTTTCTTATTTAATCATCTTGGCTTGCATGTAGCAGCAGCAGCAAAATCAGTTTGAAATAAAGGTTTTTTTTTCAGGTAGCTTTAGCAGCAACAGGATACTGTAGAGGTCACAGCATTTTCAAATTGATCAACAGCAGGGTAGTTTTTATACAGGCCAAAATGTACTAGAGACACCGAGTACAGGCAGGAGTTTTACTATGAGAATTAATTGGCCACAGAAAATACACTATATTGCCAAAAGTATTGGGAAGCCTGCCTTTGCACGCACATGAACTTTAATGACATCCCAGTCATAGACAATAGGATTCAAGATTGAGTTGGCCCACCCTTTGCAGCTATAACAGCTTCAACTCTTCCGGGAAGGCAGTTCACAAGGTTTAGGAGTGTGTCTATGGGAATGTTTGACCATTCTTTCAGAAGCACATTTGGGAGGTCAGGTACTTATGTTGGACGAGGAGGCCTGGCTCGCAGTCTCCGCTCTAATTCATACCAAAGATGTTCTATCGGGTTGAGGTCAGGACTTTGTGCAGGCCAGTCAAGTTCCTCCACCCCAAACTCACTTATCCATGTCTCTATGGACCTTGTGCACCATGACTGGTGCGCAGCCATGTTGGAACAGGAAGGGGCCATCCCCAAACTGTTGCCACAAAGTTGGGAGCATGAAATTGTCCAAAATGTCTTGGTATACTGATGCCTTAAGAGTTCCCTTCACTAGACCTAAGGGGCCAAGCCCAGGTGCTTGCTTTTATACACCTGAGGCCATGGAGGTGATGGGAACACCTGAATCCAATGATTTGGACGGGTGTCCCAATACTTTTGACAATAGTGCACACTTGTACAAATTTGACTAGCAGCATGACAATTTTAATGGGCAAGGTTAGGGTCCAATTTACTGAAGAAAACGAGCACAGGCTGAGGCTTTATGACAAAAATTAAGATACTGCAGAGTATACAGCATTGCAAAATTAGCCAGCAGTAGGGCAAATAGAAGATAATAGACCTAACTGTTGTATGCTTAACTTTTGTTTTACCTATGTGAAGGGGTGGTGTGTTAAATATAGGGGATATCATGTGAGGTGGTTTAGGTGCACACAGTTTTTGCACCTTTTTTCCTTCCAAACAATGCAGTAGCATGCTATGAACAAAAGGCAGTACAAAGTAAAAAGTGAATGTTCTGCTTTAAGACTTTTTAAGACTTACAACATAAAAACAAATACAATTCAATAGAAATTAATATTCACAAAATGCCACCCCTATAACAAAATATAGCCGTTTAACCTAAAATAAGGGTCCTATGATCAGAAAAAAATATACACCTAAAATAAATAAAATCCCAAATATTACCCCCTGAATGAAGAGCTCATGTTTGTCCAAAAAAAGGGAAGCCTTGCAGCAAGAAAAAAAAAATAATAATTGCTGTTGAGCAGCAGCTCAAAGTGACATCTGAGCTTAACTCAACTATAAAATAAAAGAAAGACAAAAAATACCCTTATAATAAGAACAAAAAACATAGCAAAGGGGTGGATTGCCCAAATAGCTAGCAATCAAAAATGAAATATAATTTCCTAACTGACCTTAATCTTACCCTATGCAAATGTCAGCTCTCTCTATGCTTTTCCTACAAAAGTTTCCAATTCAATAACACTGTGACTGCATTATATCTTGATTTTTAAAGTAAGTGGGCTGGCTTAAACAAGAGCTCTCTTATTGACCCTGACAAGCTTGCTGGTGCAGTGCATTTTGGTTTACCCCCTTTCACTGCCATCAATGTAAGGCTTATGTTGGCGGCAGTAACGACATATAAACAGACTCCTGGCTGGTATAATAGTTGGGAGTTTGTATACTTACTCACAGTAAAGTATCGGTTTTCTTGTGAAAGGGATTCAGGCAGTTGTAAGGCCACCCGGTCACTTTCACATGTACAGTAACATGCTGCCCCATCCCACCTGACCCCCTTCCATCCTTGTGTCTCGGGCTCTCCTGTCCCTTCTGTGTTCCCATCATGGTGGGTGTGAGGATTAGTGATGAACCGGACCCCCTGTTAACTCCCCCCTGTTTGCTTCTAATTCGGACTTTCCAACATGGTAAAAGTTCTAACTCGAACTTAGAACTCAATGTAAGTCTATAGTACCAGAACTCTGAAAATCAAATGTCCCTGTTTTTAAGGCTTATATGCAAGTTATTGGCCATAAAAATGGTATGGGGATCCGGGTACTGCCCTGGGGGACATGGATTATGGTCCACATAAACTGCCTGTGAAGTGGCACATCTGTACGATGTATAGAAGCTGCTGCAGCAAAACTGACATTTATAAAGAAAAAAATTACATTTAATTGCCGGTAATTGGTTTTCCCTTAAACAATTGCTTGGGGAGGCAGCCTGTATGAGGACACATATTAGGACACTAGGAACAAGGTTAGAGATCTTTTTGGATAAATTCTGGTGTCTCTTTTGCAGCTGTTGGATGAAAGTTACAACAGGTGCTTGGTGCTTGGGCCTTGGCGGTGCTTTCACACCGTAACCCTTCCGTTATTCTTGATGTGTACAGAATTGGACCCTGCTCTAACAATTCAAATTATATATACAGTACCTGTCCCACACCTGTCTCCTTGTTGGCCTTTCAGACATGATGTGGGGCTTATTATACATTTTTATTACAGAATGTGGGATGGGAAATTGGTGCTTGGGTGCAATACTTTATTGAATGTGGTGCTTCACCAGTGACGCAGGAGAAACACCAGTGGCGCCACTGACACACACACACACACAAAAGACAGCGAATATACAGCATAGAAAAATAATACTATATACAGTATAGAGTACTGTATATAGCATTACATGTTGTATAAAGCACTGACACTGCACTATACGGACACCAGTTAACCAGCAAACTGCTGATGTTAAAGCCCATGCATAGTGAGGATGGAGTGTGAACATACATTCACTGATCTCCCAAGTGAACTATGACAATAAGAGGTGATAAGCACTATGGACTCTGGGGGCGGGTAAAAAGCTAATCAAGCAGGATTTGTGCTTGATTACCTTTAAAAGAGTGCAGAGGTGACACTAGGGTCTCCAAGAGAACCTGTCACTTAAAGTATGCTATAACATAGCATTCACATACAAAAGTGCGTCTAGTGAACCTGTGCAAAAAAGAAAAAAAAACAACAATTGCTCAGCTACCCCGGAAGTAAGATCTAGCGCTATCTTCGGGGATGTCTGTAATATAAGACCTACCCCGAACTAGGTCTTATTTTCAGGGTAGGTCTTACATTACAGACATCCCCGAAGAGAGCGCTAGGTCTTATTTTCGGGGGATGTCTTACTTTCGGGGAAACACGGTATTAGCTATCGCCACTGCTTATGGACAATCTCTGTCACCATAGTTTTTCTAGCCATCTCATGGGTGTTCTCAATTTTGAAACTTTGGTACTGTATTTGGTATCTATTTACTTGATGCAACCTCATCTTTTATAGTTAAAAAAATCAGTAAAATTAGTTTTTTTAAAAATTATTTTACTTAAAATATGGGTTTGATAAAATAATGTGTATGATAAAAAATGTACACACTGTCTTTGTTCATTTCCCCCCTAATTAACCCACCTTTATGTTCTAGGTGGCACCAATCACCAGAACAGGAATTGAGGGAGACTATTGGGTATGCAGACAGCAATACAAATCTGACCTGAGTTTTAGCCCTTATCTTCTCCATCAAAAACTACACCTAGCCAAAAAATCTAAAGCAGCAAGTTAACATTAATAGCAGCTTAATCTACTCCACAAACTTGGGGCTTAAACAGTGCCTCCTCTATTTGATCCTGGCCACTGAAAGGAGAGATAGGGGAGGCCAGGCTGGAGTAAAAGTGAATATGTTTGTGTTTAATAGGTAAAAAGCAGCTTGGTTTTAAACCTATTATGAAGATGGTTTCAGTTTAAGAGGAACTGTCCAGCATTTCAGGAGCTTGTTTAGTAACAACAGTTACCTGAAAGCAGATCTCTGGGCAAAAGGTGTATTTGCCCTTGCAGTGGAGCTACGCCCTCACTCCAAGGATTAAGTGCTTCTTTTTGACTGGGTACTAAAAAAAGGAGTATACTCAGTGGATCCGTGGAGTCGGCTTGCTCTAAGACCGGTCCCTGAAGCCTCTCTCCCCCTCCACTGCAGCAGTCTAAGGATCCTTGAGTCATACATTCTATGCACAGTGTATAGGAAGTGAGGACGCTAAAGGACATACTCTCACTGCAGTGGAGCAAGAGGCAGGCTTCAGGGACTGCAGTAGTAGGCAGCTGGCTCCACTGTTTTTTTTAGCACCTAGACCAAAATGAGCACTTAACCCTTTCAGTGCCACATACTGTATTTATCTGCTATAATTGCTTGAACAGTGACTGTGACTTAGCGGTTTATTTATAAAAGCTATACAGCAGACATATGCCATTCACATGCCACTAGCACCCATAGTGGGTGCTGACAGCACTAGCCCAGCTATATACACTGGGCAGAACATTTACAAATGACCCCTGTGTTTGTGAACTCACTGCTACAAAAATACATTCTGACATTTTCTAACCATAAATGCATTTAAAAAAATCAAATGTTTTTTCAAAGTGTGTATTTTTTGCGGTCACATGACCACACATGCTCTGTTCTATCCTCCCTTCACATAGCTGGGAGTGTGTATGGATAGTAATTGTATGGACAGTGTGTTACATCCTTCACAGTGGGCAAGTACTTTGCCCATCTGTGTTCTCTTCAGAATTGAAAGTAAGGCTCCTAATAGGAGCCACTTTCAATCATAACAGCAGGGCTGGACAGAGCACATGGACCTAAACTGACTATGGGAGATACAGGCATGGTGTTCTGGATCTCAGCAGCAATTCCAGGGACATTAACAGAGCAAGGCAGGAGGGGAGGGGGTGTCTACCAAATTGACTAGAGGAGATATGGAAATCCCAGGGACTCATGCTTTGCATGGTCAACTTGATACAGGGACCAAAGAGACATTATCATGTATTTATCAGCAACAAACAAAATTTAAAAAAAACTGCAGACTATATTTACCAAGAGTTTTGTGAAAAATTTGAAAAACCCAACACAGAGATTTAAACTTTCATTTATTCATTTTGGGGGTAACATATGCTTTAAACACTTTCCTTTGTATTTGAATTTCTGTAATTTATAAACCTTTGCATATAAATACAAACGAAAATTCTGTTTAATTTACAAATAGACCACCAGCAATAATGGATAATAGTAACAAGGAGAAAACTAAACAATACACTATGTGCCAGGTCTACCTAGGTCAACACAGACATGTGAATAAAATATAATTTGACACTTCACTAGGGATGAGTGAAATTGAGAGGTTTTATTTTCCAGAAATTAAACTGAAAATATGGGGAGCTTTTGGTGAAATTTGGCAGAAATCCATTTAAGTAAATCAGGAATTCAAAATACAAAAAGAACAAACAAGTAATCAATTGCAACAGGTCATTTTTTGGATGTGGCAAATGCTATAGTTTTTTTCTTCAGGATAAAACACACAAAATACACTTTTTTTTTCCTTCACAAAAATTTCACCAAAGCAGCTCAATGAACAAAATGGAGAGTTTACCTTTCTGCAAAACGTTGTCGACTGCAAAATCAGTAATTTTGTAACAAAATCAATTTAACTGAAATTGCTCATCCCACTAGGGTTGCCATCTGTCCTGTTTGTCCTGGGATTCACCCGGATAGACCAGGTTTTGAGTCCTGTATGCGCTGTGTCTGTATTTCAGGACACAAGATGCCACGATGTTAGACAGACAGGGGCAACCACAGGGTCCTGGTGTTCCTAATCATATGCAGCTGAAAGAGCTGTGAGGTAAAGTTGAGGGTGAGAAAGAGCTGGCACCAATATTGCCCTTAATGTCCCTCATGCCAAAAAAAAACATGAATCTCAGCAAACAATTTGTGACTTTATCAGAAACTTTGTGCTTTGGCCCATTTACCAAGTTCCCCAGTGTATGGCCCTAAACCAGGGACACAAGATGTCACTCTCTCTCCTGGCTGTCTCTTTCACTTTCTCTCCTCTCTCCTTCCCTGGCTGTCTCATCTCACTCTATCTCCTGGCTGTCTCTTCTCACTCTCTACTGTATATTCTACCAAACAAATTGCTGCACGGCGCTAGAATGCTTGTGTTTTGCTTGAAAAAAAGTGGCAACCCTAATCCCTACACTTCAGATAGGTTTATCTATCCAACTTAATTGTAGCAGACCCTTAGCTGTCATGGTGACACTACATACTTTGTCACGTACAGTATAAAATAAAATATTACAATATTTTCAAATGAGATACTGAGCTATAAAGTCATCCTGTTTTTGCTAGGCCTAGCACACTTCCCTTGAGATGTCAGGTTGGTTGCAAAAGCTGCACCGTAATGATAGACATACATAAAAATGTATTTGCTGAGAGGAAGTTCAAAAGTTCATTCATTTGTCAGTGTGTCTGTGCCCAAATATCATGTAATTCTATAATAAAGTTTAGCACAGTTAAAGAGAGCAGATACATTGTATTGCATCAAGCTTAGTTTGTTTTCCTGATTCCTGCACAACTATAAAAAGTTAAGGGGGAGCATAGGTGGTCACACATATACCTTTTGGTACAGATTTATTTCTAGCATTGACCAGAGATTTCAATGCAGTGTTTTCAATTCCAACTTTTGGACACTAGGCATACCTGCCATCCCACAATTAAACACCCAGAGCTGAATGGCCCATCAGCAGAATCGAGCATTGTCGCATGAGACGCAAGTCTATGCCCATACAAATAATGACTTTGATAAAGTAACTATTTTGCATAGCTATTTCATGTGGGGTTTTGTTGGAGAGATTCTGCAGCAAGAAGTTTGTGCGGGCAGCTTATGCTATTAACTACCCGCTGCTGCTGTGCATCTCATATATTTCTATTCCCCACAGGTTCACTTTAAGTCTCTGCACAACTACATCAGTAGTGAAACTCCAGTTTCTTTCATTTTGACTGAAAACCTAAGTCTGAATATGTTTGCCAGCACCATCTGGTGAAATTATCCCTAAACAATAGCAGTGGGGGCTTGTAATTGAAAGACAAAATGCAAAACAACTTTCATAAAGTCAGAGGTAAGCAAAGAACTTTGTTCCTTTTAACAACTGCTAATATTCATTCCTGTGCAAAACTTCTCCTACCCTCTGTTTACAAAGAAAGGAAACAGCAGGGTTTATACCTCTTTCACAAGGATTCGAAGATCCTTCGAATCTTTGTGTAGCATGTGTATGTGCTGGGTGGAATCTGATGAGACTAGACAATTGACTTTTGCTGCCTGCTGATTTCAATGAGCAAAGGAGAGGGGATAGAACCAGCATAATTTCAAGCGTCTTGGGAGGCACTCCGTGGCCATCATCTATAATCAACAATTTTACAAGTTTCCGATTGCATGCAGCTCATGTTGGTTCAGAGCCATCTGTGAGCTTACCAGTCTCACTTAGGTAATACATCACCTTGTGGGGGATCTGAATGACAGGATGATTTGTGCTTCTTGTAAACTGATATCTTGCAGGGTGCCAGGAAGATGCAATCCAATAAACCATTTCAACATAAAGACATACCTGCTGGAGAACATCCTAATACTTGATTTTACGAGTCTGTGCGTTCCATTGACCTAACATCAAATGAAAATTGCAATTTTCTTATGGTTGCATCACTTGATGAATAGTCATATCACAATAAAGGGCTTAAGTGGAACCATTACCTTTTGTTTACTTTTCAATAAAGGCTGTCTTTACCTTACTGACATGTTGTAAAGAAAATGTATTGCATGTCCTAATTAAAACATTTAGGCAATTTACAAGTAAGCACAAAAATTATTTAATAGGTTTGTCCACCCAAAAAAAAAAAAAAACAGTTATTGGATGGAAATAATTATGTTAAGGCACACAATGGCTTCCCTCTTATCTTCTGGTGTCTTTAGCAGAGAACGCCCATTGCTTTCACTCATTGCATTTATGTTTTACTTTCAATGAATTATTATTAAACTTGAACAGGGTTACAGATGCATGAATATAAATATAATGACATTCAATTGTGAAAGAGCGAGACAATTTGAGACAAGACCATGCATAGCTTGATGATTGAGCAGTGTCACATGAGATTCTCTACACAGGAACAATAAGATGGAAACCGTTAAGCGGGATCGGCAGAGTTTGAGTCTTTGTCTATAATAGGAGCTCTGAAAAATGGGAAGGAGGAAGAAACAAATAAACAAAGAAGAGTTAAAGAGTAAAAGAAAGTGAACAGGTTTACTCCATTTATAGAGTGAGTAAAGAAAGACTTGTATAAGTTCCAAGCCAACATGTGAGAGATAACACAAGGTTGAGGATTTTTTCCCCATACCACACACCAACACTGGGCAAAAACCAAACACCACCACTGTGACATAGTAGCAGAGGGGTTGGTCACATCCTGCTCTAAACCTGGAAGTGCTAGGTACCTCTGTTCACTCTTGGTGGCTAAACGGAGCAGCAGAGGAGCAAAGGAAAGATAAATAAATGCAACTAAATTAGTTACATGTTCTTGTTGATTTGTTCTGCATGGGCAAAATAAAGGCTCACTCTAAATTTTAAGTTCCTCTCCAGCTTAAAAAAAAATTAAATATGGCCTATACTTATATTGTAATATACTTTATTTATTTATTGTTCTATTTATTACAAACTCGTACGTTTAGGTTTTACTTAAAATTTAATTTAAATCACTTATGCTCACAGTTCTGGCCCCATAGGCCAAATGTATTGACTTACCTACCTGCCATCTCAAATTAAGCCACAAGATGGTTGCTGTAGAGCATATATCTCTATTTACAATAGAACAAAACTGTTTTTCTATGGTAAGTTCTCAGCCCAAGGAGAAGGGAACAAGGGCATTCTGGGAATTTAGCCTCCATTTTTGAACAGAGGAGAAGATAATCTGTTGCCATCCTGAGCGCATGTCTGGAGTAAATGCCCAGATTCCCCCTATGGCAGCATCGCTGATAGGGATAAACTTGTTTCTCTTTATATTTGTGAGCTGTCACCTCATTTACATGTTCATATATTGATTGTATGTTTTCATGTTCTTTTTTTTACCAGTTTCACCCACCCTGTTATAATGTAACAATTAGGTGTTGTACTTTTCAGTAGGATCCAAACTGCATACATCACTTAACCTCCCTGGCAGTCTAATTATCCCAATATTTTTTGTTTGTTTCCCTTTTTATTTCCATTTCCCGCTGGTTTGGTCCCCCCTGCGACGCGGCCGCTCACAAGGGACGGAACCGGGAAGACGGATGCCGGCATCGGCCAGAGGGCACAGAGCGGCTCGTAGGGAGGAGGTAAGTGAAGCGCTGTGTAATCCCGAGTCTGGCTCAGGGTTACCGCTTTTGGTACTGAAAATTAACCCCGAGCCACACTTGGGAATACCGCCAAGAAGGTTAAGGTACTTAGAAGTAAGAGGGTCATGATTTTCACAGAATTCAATTATGTGTAACAGATCAATGTTCACTTTTAAGCAACCTGTTATCACACAGCAAGTTCATCAGCTCAAGGTAGCGAATATCAGTAATGATTCCAACAAAATGGAGTGATCATCAATGGATTATAACGCATAACATCAACATGCAGTCCTTACATAATATCATAGTTCATCGGTATGCATAGAGGACTGTTCAAACTATAACTGAAGGTGAACGAGAACTTCCATCACTTCTAGAGTTCACAAAGAAATACAAAAGTCCATGGGAATTTTAGAGTTTACTTGCGTTTTGGTAGAAATCCTTTTAAGTGGATCTTCTCCAGCAATGTGGAGTCAAGCTTATCCAAGGCACTGTCTCTGTAGTAGCTATTAAGAGCAAAGTGTCCAGCTGAGCTCACTGCAGTCAGGTGTGGTTTGGATCAAGCCAACAATGGAAGACAGCAACCTGGAGCACAGAGGCAGCTTCTGTGGAAAGGGAGGGACCACAAGTCCCAGTTGCATTTGTCAGCTTGAGAGGGGCAAAGGCTTGTAGCAATTGCCCGGCATCTTCTGTATTGCTCAGATGACGAGCAATTGACAGACTGCAGCTTAAGACATCTACTGGGGAGGAGCTGTGTGATGTCGTGGGAAGGTGGGCGGAGCTACCCCCTTATTCCCAGAATGCCGGAGAACCTGCCGAGGTAATTTAATTACACCTGCGTTGCTAATAAAGCTTTACGATTCCATTCTGGCTTATTGCAGAATAGGAGGGTTTAGCTGCATGTCAAGCTATACACAGGCCACAGGGTAACTTGTAGCAAGGACAGAAATCTGACAAGCTTGTAACTATCTGTTGTAAACAGTCTCTGATGTAACCAAATATATGATATCGCAAGATGGTGTGAGTACATTCCTTTAAAACTGGACGTTACAATAAAAGTGCATGGTCCACTTATACTTTAGGACCCATCCACCATCTCCAAATGCTGGAAAATAATTTAAAAAAACTGCTGCAGTGCAAACAGTGATCCCAGGCCACATTAAACAATAATCATACCACAGGTGCAGGCAAAACAGGCACAACTCCACGTCCAACGTATGAATTCTCTTTACAAACAAGCCGCACTTCCATGAATCTTCATGAATTAAAGCAACGTTTTATTAATATAACAAATACATACTGTGAAACAAAACTCCCATGTGTATAACACCTCTCACGCAATTCACCAAACTGGCTTAAGTGAAACACGTGAGATGTGTTATATACATGGGAGTTTTGTTTCACAGTATGTATTTGTTATATTGATAAAAAGTTGCTTTAATTCATGAAGATCAAAAAAAAACTGTTGTTAGGGGAAAAATCCAATGAATATACTTACCTTATCTACACCCAGAGATGAGGGTGGCCTTACTATCTTTTAAGTGATATCTGCGAGAACACTGAGTAGCTCAAGTCTCCCAGGAAGTCTCTACAGCACTATTCTGTAGTGTCATCCCACCAGATTTGGGGTGAAGTTATCCCCTGCAGCACAGTAGATGAAGGAAAGGTATTTTGACTAACTTTTTTTCTCCCCTGAAAGTGTTTTTTTATTTTCTTTTGCATTCGATTATGGTGGGAATGTGTCAGTGTACATTGAAAAGCATGGCTGAACAGAACTGTGACCACACAGTACCACACATGCTTTAATTGCGGCAAAAGAATCCAAACTTTCGGAGATATGATTTGTTCGTCCAAACAGCACATTCACGAATAAAAAGCAGAACTGTACTCGTTTTGTGTCTTGCCTGCAAGTCTTTCATTTTATTTGTACAAAATCTACTGCATGGGTTACATGAGGTCTGAGAATAAGACAGGGATTCAGTTTCTTTAGATTTACTTTCTTGAGTAGATAGTATTACTGTGAACATTTGAGAGGGACACTTCCTGTATTTATGCTCAGGGCTCTCAGCTGAACAAACTTTTTTCAAGTTTACTTCACCATTAAATAACATCATAGTCACTTAGTGAATATCTGCAGATGGAATACCAGTGACTTAAAATATACTGAAAGAACAATATGTTGAATAACTGGCAAGATTTTTTTATAGGATTTTTACATCAAATTTAAAATGGAAAATCTTCTGTAGGGCAGACAGCTGCGTCCGAATAGTGAAAGTTGCTGTTGAATGCTGAAATTGACTAGGCAGATACAGGCTACTACTTCTTACTGCTTACTGTTCTAAAAAAGCCCTCCCAAAAATGTTTATTGCATGGTTGCCTCAGATTTCAATGCAGAAAGTGAAGTGAGAACTCATATTTTGCATACAAACTGACACCGTGTGTTAAAATGTATGTGACGCCAAAACTTCTTTTCAGTTGTGGATATAGAAGGAAATGGTTAAAGGAAATTTACTGAGATACTAAAATATAGTCTATAGTCTTCCCAATACTTAGAGCCAGCATGTTTTACAATCATGTAACCTCTGATTGGCCAGCTCACAGGTTCCACAGGTTCTTACTGCATGGATTCTCCCCTACCCCCGCCCCCCGGTCCTCCAGCATTCATTGAAGGGATAGACAGGGGAGGGGGCAGGGACAGCTGGATCTAGCTCTTGAGAGGCAAAGCCACCAGTGAATCAGACAGCTGGTGGATCCCAACAATATTTTTGGAATCTTCATGGCTGCAGTGTGGCCCTGCGCTGTTAGCATGTACCAGACAGTATCCAGCTACAGTATATGCTGACTTTGGGTCAAAAGAGTACATTAGTAAATGTACTCCTACAATCCAAAAGAGAAGTAAAGCCAAAAAAGGTTTTTTGTTCTCTGCGGGGAGATTTGCTTTTCGCTTCCTGTCCCCTCTTAGATAGTTGCCATGAGAACAAGTGTCCCACTGTTCTTTTCCAGTGACAACTTTTAACATGTTGAATTTCCCATCCCTGTCTGTGCTCTCACTGGCAGAAATTCAGACACCAATACATACCCTATCACATTCTATCCAAAACTTTAAAAACAGCTTTATATACACTTTAACAGTTTTGCTGGGCTGCTGTTGTAATAGTGTCTGAGTGATTGCAACAAAAATACCCTATTCAAACCCTCTCGCCTCTTGCTCAGGGGGTGACAGGGCTTGGCCAGGGCATCATTGTTTAAAACTAGCAACTTTTACAATGATTATTTAATTCATTTATCAATTCTGCTCAGAGCCAAAGCTTAACCCTAAATTATTTCTTTCAATGTAGTGCTTGGGGAAAACACAGAATTCAAAACTTGGCTATAACAGCATGTCTGATAGGCAAGGGAATAGAAATACTCAGGCAACACCAGCAATTTGTTTCTTGGTAACACTTTGCTCTTTGTGCAGTAGTTTATTGATCTTTCTTGCACAAAGTACTTCCTGGCTCACATTACATGTGAGAATCAGGGAATTAAAACCTTTAGGTATTGGGAAGGTTCAAAAGATTTTGTAAGAGGTCGTTCAGTGGAAGTGATGTTCATAATGGGGATATATATTGCATGTGAATCTTTTCATGTGGGAAATTACTGTATGTACAGTTTATAGGTGAAGTTTGAATAACTGTAAGGTGGATTCATATTTTATTTATTTCAATGGAACATTTTCTGTAAATAGGATTGAGAGCATTAGAAGCATAAAGATCCCTCCAATAATTTCTTGTCCCTGTTTAATGCTCACAGTACCATTTTCATCATTTCATTGGTTAGAGCCCTCAGAACTCCATGCATACCAAGAGGCCATCAGAAGACTCAAAATACATCAAAACAGCCAGTGAAGCATCACGATTCTCATGGCAGGCTGGAACTAAGATTCTAGCTGGATTGACCAGATTCATGGATACCCAAATATTTAAAACTCTTTGCTGTTCATCTGGACAAATCCCCTAGTTTCTTCATGCAGAGAACCGGTAAAAAAGTCCTCTTCTGAATTCACTTTCACACATTTGGGAGCATGAGCTTTCAAAAGCATATTCTTCCCTCTTTAAACTCTAAACATCATAGAGTGTTTTTTTTTTCTTTACTAAAAAAAAATAAACAAAAAAAAGTGTGGTTAAATTGGGGATTGCCAATGCAAAACAACAGATTGTACCAGATCACATTTTATACAAAAGCTCCTCACTATTCATGATTTCATGAAGTTTACAAAATTACAAATGACCATTAGGTTTCTGTACAGGAATGTTGTATATGTAGGGTTCTCTGATGGCAAAGTAAAAGTAGTGCTCATTTTCCTATACACAGCAGCATCTAATGAGATTCCCTGTGAAAATAACACTTAGGAATGAGCAAGCAGGATGAGGGAGGTTGTTGTTCTTGTCAAACTGTCCATATTTGCAACACGGAAAACTTCCTCCACAGGTTGCTACAGGTTCCTTGAGAAGTGAGCAGTGGCAGACTAACCACCTGCCTGATGCTGCCAGCATATTTCTAGAGCCTCAACAGAGCCATCAGCATTGGGACTAGTGAAACCTCATTGTCCACCTCTTAGATAAGTAACCACTGACACCAAGAATCTTTTTAGCTATCTGTAAAGGAGACATTTGTCCCTGATACCCCTAATGTAACAGGGTGTTGTTGCTTCAACTGACCCCCAATGAGCACTGACCACTAGTGTAAGGAGTCATTTTCTACTGACTACCAATGTATAGGAGCCCTTCTTTACTGACAAGTATTGATGAGAAAACAAAACAAACTTCAGTTGACTGAATGCTCAATGAACTCTTGAAAAAATCTGCAAACATCAAACATATTGCTTGAACCCCACTAAAGTCTATGGGAGCCAAATATTGCAATTTTTTACTGATCTTTTTAAAGGTCAATTTACAGGCTTTAAAAAATTGTGTTATTCCAATACAAAATTTTTTTTTTTTACAAAAATACAGGGAGAGGGTCTTTTATTGCAGATGAATGTGAAGTAGAACACCTGTACTTTTTGAAAGTGACATTTAAAAAGGGGGAAAAAAACTATTGCTGCTAACTTACATTTCCCAGCCAACTTTGGTTTGTAAAAAGTGGCGTGAGTTTCTTCCTAAATCCATTCCAGACCCTTATGCTTGATCTCTTGCTTAAACCTTCTCAAATGTGTATTTACCATAACACTTTCAAAAACAAAATTACATAACACTGGTACTAGGAAATATAAATCTACATGTGGCCATCACCAAGCTGTTTAGCATTCAAAATGGATGGCACCACACATGTAGGCTCTACCTCGCATGTTTTTGCATAATTAAGATGTTGCCGCATTTTAAAAGCATGCATTTGGGTCGAATAAAATGCAGGATTTGAAAAGTAAATCATTTTAAATAGTACAGGAAAGTGTTTTATTACAGAAATAGTATATGGGGATTTGGGTACTGCCCTCGGGGACATGAATCAATGAAAAAAAATGTTTTTAAAAATACAGTTTTTAAAGGAGCAGTGATTTTAACATCACTTAAAGTGAAACAATAACATTGAAAAATTCCTTTATATATCATGCCTGGGGGGTCCCCTTGAACTGGCAGTAAAGTGGTAAAAGGAAAACAAATACCCATCTAAAAAAAAAAAAGCCTCTTCTCCACAAGCCCTGGGATGTTGGTTGTGGGGGTGCAGGCAGGGGGGTCATTCACATCAGAGTATGCCTTTAATAAAGGGGCACCCAGATGTGCCCCCCCCCCTTGTGAATGAGTAAGAAATTATTAACAAGAGGCCAGACTTTTGAAAAAAATACTTTATTTGGATAAAAAACAAAAGACAAGTTTTTGACAAGTCCTTTATTTGAAAGCCCCCCCCCCAAAAAAAAAATGGATCCACCAACGTAATCCAGTATCAATCACAACGTCCAGCGTTATCCACGATGATGACGACCCGACGAAATAAAACATAAAACAATGGAAAGAAAATAATAATTAAAGAAAAGACGACCGCCGTCCCGTCTGCTTGCGATGAACTCCCGCCGCATAATGTCATTTTGACAGCTACCAACAACGTATAAACAATTGGGCGGAGCTAGCGTGACAGATGTGTACACCTGTGTACAGTTTTAGGGCATCTGACAGGAGAGCCATGATTGGGCAAAGTCATCATGACTTTGCCCAATCCTGGCACTCAGAGTTGTCTGTGCCCTGATTGGGTGCAATGCCTTGTGGGGCGCTCAGCGGGCAGAGCCGGCCGCTACGGCCAGCTCCTCCCCGGTTGTTTCATTTTTCCAGTACCTGCAAGAAGACTCTGGCAGGTGCCGGCTGAATGTACAGGGCTTGTGGGGAAGAGGCCCTTGTCCCCATTAGCATCTGGAAAAGCACCCTCCCAGTGCAGAGGGCACATGGCCTGATAAGGCGCAGGGAGGGGGGGCTGCTCGCTCATCCCCCCCATTTCCTGCCCTGCCAGACCTGTGCTTGGATCAAGGGTCTGGTTAGGAATTTTAGGGGGGACCACACACATTCCCCCCTCCCATTGGGGGTGGGGTTCCGCCTTAAAATTTCTACCAGACCTAAAGGGCCTGGTATGATTGTTGGGGGGAACGCCACACATTTTTTTTTAACTTGGGGTCCCTCCTAACATTCCTACCAGACTTAAAGGGCCTGGTAGGGTTTGGGAGGGGGACCCCACGCTGTTTATTTTTTATTTTTCTTACATTCTTTTTATTATGTTCTTTACATTTTTTTGTACATTTATTTAAGTTATGTTTTAACATTTTTTTATTTTCTTTAAATTGTTTCTATTCTGCTCGCTACCTCAGAGGTAGCGAGCAGAATAGCCGAGCCAAGTGCCACTCGGCGGCATTCGGCTGTTCACTCACTGCTGTTAGGCCCCTATGAGAATAGGGGTGAATGACAGTGAGTGAACTGCCGGGGGTTTGGCTCAGCCGTTCCAGATGTTAAAATGGCTGAGTCGAAGGGCTTTTGCACTTCGGCTGAACCGAAGCCACACGATGTATGGCTGATTTTAGCATATGTACGGCTGCAATCAGCCATACCGAGCCAAAGTGAAAATCTGAACACCGCTCGGCTCAGTTCACTCCGACTTGGTTATTCACTCGGCTGCCTTTGGCAGCTTAGTGAGTAACCCTCTTAGTGCCAGGTGACACTATTAGCCTTTAGAGGAAAAAAAAATGTTAGCTTTAAGTTTAAGTACAGAAAATGCTCTAAAATCCTAGGGATTTGAGGTGCTTCAAAATAAAAGACAAATAAATAAATTTAGTTTATTGCATTTTTTTAGCTGTGCTATTTTTCTAAAAAATAATCATCAAAACTGGGGAAAAAGTGTTTCCTTTACATTTTTTCCTATTTTTTTTACATTGTATTCCTCATAAGTGCAGTGTTAGGCGCACATATGTGATATACTGTAAATATATAGCCCTAAAAAACAATATATAATATATGTGGGTGCACTTAGTAAGAAAGTATATTACTGCCGTGGAAAAATCACAAAGCAAAAATGTAAAAAGTGCGTCAGCCATTAACCAACAGAAAAAAAAGCTCTGTCCTTAAGGGGTTAAACAAAAGCCCATTTTTTAACATCAACAAACAAAAAAAATACTACGGATGGGACAGCAGCTGACCTCAAATCTAACACACACAAAAATGAAGACAACATGTAGAAAAAGGCAGCAAAGTGGATGACTGCCCGAAGCAAGAAAACAGAATTAAAGTACAGTTTCCTAAGTTACCCTATTTTCTCCCTATGCAGTTTGCCAGCTTTTTCTATGCTTTCCCTAAAACAGACTCCAATTCAGTGATACATAGGGGCCAATGTATACATCTTGCGCCAAGACAATAGCTGGGTGAATAGTAATCACTCAGCACTCCCACCACTGGATGGAGCAAAGGAACGTAGGAATTTTGTATGCTCCTCGTCACCATCTAGTTATAGAAAATGTTGTGCAAACAGGATTCGCCAAGCGTATGGCTGGGCTGAAGATTTATAAATCTGCCCCTATGTGTGCTTTATATCTCTGCCCCTTTGTGGTCCCCCCCCCCCCCCCCTTTTTTAAAGGGAAGGGAGCAGGATTCGGGGGACTGGTTACAAAAAGAGGAGGAAGCCCAGAGGAGCAAGTAATAAGGTAAGCATGTCACCTAATTCATCATCCTCCAGGCAAAATGAGCAGTTAACCCTTCCAATGGGGAGGAGGACCCACTTCAGGGGTACAGGTTGTTTCTAACCTTAGAGTTGAGCTTTAAGCTATCCCATTTTGTGTGTGTCATCAAATTCTTATTTGATTTTAAATACCAGTTCTAAAAGTTATATATGTTTACTTTTTTGCAGATGCTTCTAATGCTTGGCCAAAGACCACCTGACACAGCCTCCATTCAATCTTATGTCAAACTGCAGTTGCACTGTGGCCAGCTCCTGTAGTACTACCTCTGAATATACAATAGAAATACACTTGGAAGCATAAACGGTTATCATTGAAACTCAGCATATACACAGTGATATAATTGCTCTTTCTATTGATGCCAAGATGTCTGTGACACATGCTTTACAAGTCATGCAGAGCCATTTCTAAAGAAATCACTTTTCTCACACAATGACACTTGGAAAAACAAATGTCAGGGAGGGTGCTTATTTTTAATGAATTATGAGTATTTTGATGAACTTTAGCCTCTAGCCTTTTCCAGCTGAGCATCTTAAAGAATCAATGGAGTTGTAAACATATTTCCACGTCATAAATGTTAGCTGGTAATGGGGCACATGTTGCAGGACACAGTCAACTTATAAGGAGTCCTTAGAGTCAGGTAGGAAGCAGAGCAGTGAAGTCTATCTGACAGCAAGCCTCTAATTAACCATAGCAGAAAAGTATAGATTAGATAGCTGTCAAAGCAAACAAGACACACTGTTTCATGAAATATCAACAGGGGGTAATACAGCCCCGCAAAAACACATACATAAAAGCTCATTTCTATTCTTTTTTATCAGGGAATATGCTGTTCACAGCTTTCTTGTAAGCAAATATGTTATGCTAAAGTATTATGTTTTCAATGAGTACTCATTTTCATTTGTTATTGTAATTTTGTTATGATCGTCACAATTGTACTTGCTTGATGTGCTATATTTCCATGACCATATGTTGTATATAGACTATTATGTTCCACCACTAGTATCAGGCAGTGTAATCATCAACCTTGCTGATTGACTGCTGCAAGGAATCAATTAAAAGATAAGCTGCCTAGACGCTACATACAGCCATTTTCAAAGTGGCAGCACACATTTTCGAATGTATATGGTCATTGTAAAACTTTTTCTTTGTTCCCCCATGCAATCCAGAAGGTCATTAAACCTATCATAAAGAACAAAAATTGAGAACTTAAATCCGAACCACATTGAAATCTATGGGAGGGGGGGGGGGGTGATGATCAATTCTGCTGGTGAAAATCAATTCTGAGCATTTTCAAGGCTAATAGGCAAGGGATTGTCAAAGGAATAGCATGATAAGCTAAACACTGCCATTGGAGACATGTACTAATGCAATAATTGTTTTTTAAAAATACAGTTCAGGAGAGTGTCCTTTTTATGTAATTGATGGAGGTGCCCTCCGCACACCTTTCAGCAGTCCCGACCAACAATCAAATAAATGGTGCTCGAAGTAACTTCACGGATGGCACCGTGCAAAACACAAGATTGAAGAAAATAGGTCACCAGCACTCCATAAGTTAAAATGAATGAGTCCTTTTAATGGACAATGATGTCACAGAAATCCAACATGAGCCGACGTTTCGGGGCCACACAGGGTCCCTTCTTCAAGGCAAGAGATGTGATCCTTTTTATGTCACTTCAAAGGCAACTTGGGAAAAACACCAATCCTTTTATGTTTGGGAAATGCCTTTATATTAGGTTATATGTGGTGTTACAACTCTCACGGACAGCATCAGCGGCACTGTATTCTGGTATCACATTTTTAGTATGTGTAATAGATGTTTTTACTTTTACATTATTGCTTGGCACCCTAATCTGATTAATTATAACTTGGTAGGTAGTTTAGGATGCAACACCTAATTTGTTATCCAGTGTAAGCCTTTTTTACCATATCTTTTGCAAACAGTACCATTGTAGTCTGTAGCCTCTGCCAGCAGTGTATTAGCTATAGTAAAACTACCAGCTGTTTGGGTACCATATGCACGAGGAAACATATGACTATGCACCAAAGAGCTTAGTAAGAGCAGCACCTCAACGTAGTAAAAGACCCGCTCTACTTCTTCTCCCTGTTCCTCAATTTCCACCTCTTCCCCCTTCACTAGATTCTCCATCTGCATTACTGAAACATCTGTGGCATTAAGTGATAGGGAGGGAAATTTCACAAGGGATTTCAGAGGCTTACCCTATAGCACATCAAGCAGGGTAGAGGGTCAGCATAGCAGCCACTTTCTTCAGACAGCTGCTAATGCACCTTTTCCCACCTCCTCCTCAAAGGCACAAAACAGCCACTTTTTTATTTCACCAAGTTCCTTGTGTGTCAACCTCTGCCATATGCTGCAGCAGGATAACATTTCTGACCCGTTTTTTCCTCCTCCTCAAGATATCATGTGTGTCCAGTATTGAATTACCAGAATTGAATGCTGTCCGCAGGTTATTATGATCACTAGATGGAGCCAAGGAGCATTTCCTATGACCATCCAGTACAATTCACAGTCATGTGACAAACTACAGAACAGCCAACCACACTGCAATTAATTCAGTTTAGTGTGGCACTATACACTGGGTATAACACTTTTTTAGCAGAACAATTTAGTATAGCAACAACTATCTCTCACTGCAAAGACTGTATAAGCTCTTTTAATCTACTCCAATTCTTCAACACATCCTTACTGTATATATGGCTGACTGTAAATATATCACTGTTCAGAAGCACTGTATAGTAGTGTACCCGCAACTATTTATCCCTGCAAATACTCTGTGAGTCTCCCTTTGTTTTCCAGATTTCCCCAACACACACTGAATGTGTATATGACTAACTGTAAATATAGCATTATAGCAGCAGTGCTGTACAGTGGTAGTATAGCAGCAACTATCTCTCCCTAAAAACACTATGTAGTACTATTAGTATTGTTCAGAATGCTCCATCTACTATGCATATGTTCCTTGATGGATGGTTATGGATGAAATTAACCACTGCGTGGTATAATTATTATTGTGAAGTGATGACGTTTGTTTTAAAAATGTAAAGATTGCTAAAAATTAATAAAACATTTTTGAAAAAAAAAAACACTATGTGATCTATCCCTCTCTACTTCATGTCTCCTCCAACACACGCTGACAAAAGGCGGATGGGAACCCTGGTTAGATCTTCTAAGTCCCCCTTCTAAGCCACCTGACCATAGTTCAGAGGCCAGGAAGTGCAATATTGGTAATTGGTTACCAATGGTGGTGGTGAATGGCTGCTTTAGTTTGCCATTTTCCCAAACTGCAAACAAGTTAGGTGCATTCATCTGAATGATGCTGGTAGCCACATCCCCACATGACACAATGCTAGTAGCCACACCCTTTAAAACTTGTTTTAGTCCACTGTAGTTCAAGCAGCCATAGACTACATGAAAATGGCAACTCTGCTCTAAATTCAGGAGCAGTGCAGCATCATTGAAAGCATTCAGTGGACTTCAAGGGCATGCTAAATATATATTTGTGGGACTTTACAGGGGGATTAGGAGAAAACTGTAAGCGCAGAGTGTACAGGATGCAGCACATCTTTATTAATAGGAGGCCATAGGTCTACTTTAAATTAAAATTTTCAAGCGGTATACTTATCTGAATTTGAGCTGGTATCACCCCTTTGTTATCCCTGTTTAGCAGAGCTCTGGGAGAGGGAAAAGCAGCACAAAAATTCAGTTGGTTGTGTCACAGTGCTCATGTGCTGTCAAGGGACATGCTTATAGGAGAAAAGTGCAGCTTGACAGAGAGTTGAGCACATCAGTCTACTGCTTTTCCTTTCACTGTTTAGTCACAGGCTGGAGGCGGGACAAGACCTTTAAGTGTTACTTAACTGAAGGTGAGAAAAATCAAGTCTTCTGCCCTGACAGAGAGGGCTGTGTTGCATGGCAGAGTTATGTAAATCTTAGGACTGTTTGAATTGAAACACAAATATCCCCTATATGTAATTTATCTAATGGATTTAGCTGCTTGTCTGGAGTTTAGTTTAGTATGGCAGGCCTAGCTTAATTTCATTAAAAAAAAAATACATAGTACAACGTTGATTGATCTGACTGCAATTAAGAGCCAACAAATCAATGTAAAGTTCGTCTATCAGGAGATAATAATGGAGGATGCCAATGCTAGTCTCTTCTATAAAGAATACTAGCTTCCTGGCTTTCATACTGATGCTTTTTCTTCAAGCTTTATCATTTACTGACCTGGAATTAGTATAGTGATAAGGAATATGTAATGAAATCAGGCACAGGCAAGCAACAAGCATTTTCAGAAGGAGGTCAACAATGGCGGTCTCTGTACAGGTATCGTGACAGGTGTAATTTAAAAGAAACCGGTACTGAGGCAGACAGGCAACTAGATGATCTGCCTTAATCAGTCCCAGTGACCTAATAAGACCATTGCATTCCTTTACATGTGCAGTACTTCTACTTAGATCACTTGGGATACCTGCAATTTGACCTCAAACTCTGTTCAGATTTCAGGGCCCTCCTTACCATCTTGTCTTGAATTGTATTGTAATGTCTTCCTTATATTGTAAAATACTGTGCAAACTGTTGGCACTATATAATCCTGTATAATAGTAATCGAAAATGCAAATAAATTATAATACCAGCAGGTAAAAGGAAAACTGAGCATGGTTGCTCTGGTTGCAAGGAGAGAAGTCTGATATTTTGGCAGTTTTAGGCATGACTGCTATCTCCACATTGAAATGGATATTAATGTTTTCAATTAAATAACAAAATGGTTTTTATTACAATTGTACAGTATTCCTTTAGAAGAAAACATGTCTTAAAACATTTTACTTATAATAACAAAACAAAAGGAAATCTCAGAAAGGGCTATTGCAAGGGCAGCTTGAACCTGGATTAAGAACTTTGTTAGTCAATGGCCTATCCCTTGGTGGCCTTATATCTGTGTAGATTTCTAACTTGCTTGAAAGTTGCTGCGAGCTAGTTAAATAGTAATCTTTTCACATCAATCTGTAGACACACACACCTGCTCATAAATGTATACCACTTTCTAAAATATGTACATACTTTTTATTCAGTTTGCTGTATTTTAGTCAAAAGTTTGTGGAATTTCATGTTATGCAAAATCCCTGTTAACTTCACTCTGGATTCCTTTGGGAATGCCTCTTTTTAGAGTAGTTTTAAACTTTTCCATTGCTATGTAAAATTTTGTGCTAAGAAGATAGAGGTAGAGGTGCGACAGGTGTATGCTGTTCCCAACTAGAGAGACCTCTGGGGAATACATTTTACTATCTGTCTAATGTAGTAAACCAGTGTCAATCAATCACTGCATCTCTAAAAGCATGAGGTTATGCTTAGTTCTGCACATCAGGCTTCAAATGAGGAAGTGTGTGTCACTCGTACTGGCTTTACTTTTTCAACAGAAGAGTCAAGCAAGAAGTTGTCTAGACTTATATGAACAATTAGCATGATGCATGACCTGTGTGCATGTTGATGTAACTTGTATAATAAAAAGATAGCTGAAAAGCTTAATTTCTTGCAGCTTATTTATAGAAGTGAAGATGCTAGGCAAGGGTGACCATATCAAATTCATTTTATCAAAGGCTCTCTGCACACTGCTATATATTAAACAACAAGTTTGACCTCTGCCACTACAACAACCTCTCGACTCAACTTCCTGCAGCTTACTAAATCCTCACACATGGATCTACCAACCTGAGACACACTCCATGCCTATGCTGGCTCCCGGCTCCCTGTTGTCTGTGACCTACTGGCAGGAGAGCTCAGGAACTATCAGGTTAGGGTTAAATCCCCAAGCCCTCCTTCAGTAGTTCTCTCTCAGCAGGAGGCTGGCATATCTCACAGAAGCATCAGCACTGACTGCGTTTCAGCTTGGTAGACATGTAAAAAGTAAGCATTATTTTTTCAAAAATTATTTGTAAGCATGCTGTGTGAACGGAACACATAACAAACTTATAGTAGGGTTTTCTCAAATTTGACGGCAGAATTGGAAGTACACTTCAAACCTTCAAACGGTAGCCGGGGATCTGTCATGTAGTGGCAGTAGCACTACTGCTAAATGACAGAATGTTACAAGTTTGTTTGTATGCAGTTTTGGGATACTAGGTGATGTCATTGATCAATTATTGATCAATGATATCACCCAGGTTCCCCACTGCTGTGTTTACATTCTGGCAGCACCAGGGCTCTGTCATTTGTGATGAGAACAGCAGCAGGTGAAGATTATAAGGGTGGTGGGTTGTATTGTCAGCACGTCATCTTGATTGACATGGATCTATATTGGCCAACAGCATAACTGATGTTGGATTAACATTGGTAGACATTTTTATTTATTTTTTCTAATAAAAGAAATTTTCAGTATGGATGTTTTTATTTACTATATGTCTGTGTACACCTTACTTATTAGGGATGCATCGATATATCGTCCGCTGAAACATATCTTCCGAAAATAGCACTTTTGGCATATCGATGAAAGTGCCATTTTCTGGTCGATACAGCGGTGCATCCATGATTTCTCTCCTCCCCACTGAGTGCTGTTCTGCGTCCCTGTGTTCTGTCTGGAACATAAACATGGCTGGGATCTCATGTGACATCACTGACCAAATATGGTCATGACCATATTTGGCCAGTGACACAATTCAGGATCTTTAGCACTGCTGGAATTTAAACACAGCGATGGAATTGTCTTGTGACCCCCGCATTTATCTCTTCTCTTAGCCAGTCACAATTTTAAAAATAATTTCAAAAAATATTGTGCAGCCTGGCTTGCAGAGTGGGACGCAAAGCTCCTCCTTGTAAGGCATCTTGTCCTCATGTTGGCATAACAGCCTCATTCTCACGTCTTGTAATGCAAAAAAAGATGGGGGGTCTGCAGGGAGAGGAACGTATGATTATCTGAAAGCCCACTTTAAAATAAGGGCCCCCCCAAGATATCTGATGCCCCCCAGGAGAATGAGTATTGGGTACAACCTGAGAATGGTAAACTAATATATTCTGTTTGCTGAAAGACAAGTGAACTTTATGTTGCTTTATGTTGTGCTGTTGAAGAAAAGCACTTTTTCTGTTATGGATGAAATAAAAGACTGTCCTTTTTTATGTTAAAACAGCTTTGAGACTGGTCATTATGTGCCCGCCATTCTGCTAAGTTCCCCAAATATCACAGGGAAGTCTGTCATCTAAGGGCATGTGATATATGGTCAGGCGGGCAGACAAATGGTTGCAACATTTCCAGTTTGTTTTGCCATTTGCCAAACTGTGGACAGCCTGGGTTTAGGTGCTTCCCTAACAGATATAAATGTTTTTAAAAATGTTAAACGTGTTTAGGAGGTTATTTGCTATAACCTGTATTATACTTTCATATGAATATGAAATCCCTCTAAATGTCTTCTTATCATTTTTTTCTTGAATACACAGGAATACACCGCAAACCAACTATGTGCTGCTGTTTGAATTCCTTAAACGTTAAATACTAGAGTCTTGATGTTTGAGAAAAGTGATAGAAAGAAAAAAACAATTGCAGCAACCAAGCTTCCACAGAATCACAAGAAGGAATAGTAACTGTTAAATATGAATTTATGGTTCTTTTTTGTTTCAAGTAGATCTTATTTTATAACGAGCTAGAAATTCCTGTAAAAAGAATCTTTACAAACAGAAAATATATGTACAAATGGATTCTAGAAATTGAAGGTGTCTACACAATAATAATGTTACCAGTGGGTTATCTGAATCCTACTGTGTAATGTGCTACATTAAAAGGCATTGCATACAGTAATCTTGCCATTCTTTTGAGCCTCGAGAAAATATGTTATGGTTGTAGCAGTGATAATACTGTAAATGCCATGTGTGCACAAGCACCAGTTCAGTTCTCAGATGCTGACTCCTTGGCCACATGCTAGTTATACTTATTTATCTGCAATAAGAGTAATGCCACTGTCCCAAAAGTGAAATGAAGATCAGGAGTCCCAGCATAGTGGCAGCTTCATTCTGAGGCGTACACATATTTTGCTTCTGTGGTGGAAATTTTACTAGGATGTGTTTTTAGTGTAATATTGTCATCATGTCTCTCAGTGTACCCGGATTTCTGCGTCACGCTCGATTGGAGCATGACTCGGATTATTCAGGCACTGGGGTTAAACCATTGGAGTAAATATGCGTGGCGGAGCAATGTTCTCTTAGCGAGTGTGTGGGCGCCGGCTAGGGCCCATGCGCGGTGCGTGGATTTATTGGTGTGGCGTGTATGCATTTGCTTGGAGGACATAGTATTATAAACGTCAGTCAAAGGACTGCAGCGCTGAACACTGAAAAATGGCCTGGCCAGGAAGGGGGTCTAAACACCTGGTCTTGAAGTGGTTAAGATACATAACTGCCTTTTTGAAAGGAACGTGCGTTCGTATTTCTGATGTGTCTGATCAGCGCGTTGGAAGTAGTATGGCATTGTCCCTGCAGATAAGCTTCCATCAATGTGAATCATAATAAATGTATTGGGCATTGCTCACTGAGCAATGCTGGATAAAGTTCGCTCCAGTGTTAACAGGAGATTAAAGATGGCGTCGTCAATGTGCAAGCATGCTGCTTCCTTTGTGTAAGTGTTTTTGGCGGGAAATCCATTGTTAACAAATTTACACGTGAAACATGAACTAGCAGCTGGTAACTGTGAATGGTGCTTCACATGCATGAGCATACCCTCCCCTTTTCTATTGTCTATTCAGATGTATACATCTGTTTCATTGGCTGGCTCTGTATTCTATTGATGTATGAGGAAGTGGTGGCTGTTGTGGCTATCACTTCCTGTGTTACCCCTATAAATAAAGAAGTCTTCCTCAAGTGAGGAGCACAGTGACTGAGGATCTGACGAGACAACAGCGAGTGTCTGTGTTTCCTTGCTGAGCGAGTTCAGCCAAATTATACAGGGAGAGCAGAGAAATGTGCTTTTAAGCGCAGCGGATTTAAATATGATATTAATTTCTATAACACTTCATGAGTCTCTTTAATTACCTTTATTTTGCTTTTCAGGAATCTTTACTTTACCAAATCCTTCAGATCTTTAGTGGCTTTTCAAATGTAGCTGTCTGGCATTTAAAGAGAGCCTGTCATCAACTTAGACCATTTCAGGTAAAAACACCAAAAAATTAAGTATTTTAAATGCTTATTTGCCATGTTATTTTTTTATTTTTTTGGGGGGGGGGCTGCACTGCCAAGAATCAGCATTTTTTTGTGGCGGAGATGTACAAGTGTTTTCAATTAGCCACAGCCAGTAGCCTACAAAAGTCAATTAAAGATTGACAGGTGCAGTAGTTGTTTGCATGCAACCGCACATCAGAGTGGTCACATGCGTTTAGGGACAGATGAGGGGCCAAAGCTCATCTGTCCCTAATTGCATGTAATCTCTCAGATTAATAGTTACATGTACAAAGCAATGGAGCTGGTTTGCCTGTGCATTTATTTGTAAATAAATAAATCAAAGAACAAAAATATAATATTTTACATCTTACCAGTCCTTATATGTGGTGTCTGCATTAGTTTTCATTTAGGCTACAAACATTTTCAGCAATATAGAAAATATCACTTGATCGTGCCATAAAAACTATGTCCTTGTCCTTGTCACTTCCAGTGAGCTGAAAAGAAAGCAAAAACAATGTTATATTCTTTTTGTAAACTACGTATCTCCCCATTCCACATGTAATAAAAAAACAAACAAACAAAGGCAGACATATTTATAGTTTATCCTGGATTTACACTGGAGGCGTGGGTGTAGCCACCCAGGGACAGGAAGTGTGTAATCTGCAGGATTGCCAGGTGAATTAGAAAGAAAAAAAAGACTGAGAGAATAAAACAAATGCATCTGTGTCATCCAAAAACTGATACATGGCAATATATTATTTTTTTCTATTAATTTAGATATGTTTTAACTGAGCCTGATGTGGGCAGAAAAGTGGAGGCTGGAACGCAAGTGGTGCTGTACTTGAAATAATTTTACATGGCACAAGCCTAAGTACCTGAATCAACTTGAAATGCATTTGTGTTACACAGCATAACATTTATTGGAAAAGGGATGTCCAGCATTGTGAGGCATTTAGGAACTTATAGGCTTATAGGGAACATGCCTACAGCGGGCAGAGCACAATAATGACCCACTCATTATTCTGTTCTGGGATGGGTCCTGGACCAGGCTATGTTGCCTAAATTATATCTAAAGCCAAACTGTTTTTTTCAGGTTGGATAGAGTAGGGGAAGGTAACACTACTGTCAGTTTGTTTGCCTCTGTCCTGTAGGCTCAACAGGAGGTTGAGCCTACAGGACATTTTTCCTCTATTCCTGTTCTGGTAACAACCAAAAATTTGCATTTACCCTTCATTCCCGATGACAAAGGTGATCAGGACAATTTTAGAGAGAGTAAATCTCCCTTACTCCGACATAGACGGCAAATAAAAACTGACAGTGGTCTTAACCCCTCACCACTTTATTCAAATCTAAAAAACAAAAAACGTTTTGCCTTTAGTTACAGATCATATGACATTTAAACAGTTCACATATACACCATTCACCTGTTTTTCAAATTATAGCTTTAAAAATACCCTATCACCTTGACTATTTGCAGCAAAGTGATGTGTTCTCTCTAAAGCCCAATCTCTGGCCCACTTATACTCTCCTTTGCAGCGCTCCCTGATAGCTCCTTTCTCTATTGCAGCTGCTACAAAATAACCAATGTTAGGCCTTACACAGAGTGACAATGTTACCCCTTTGCCATGTGACAGTGTTGGGCCTAATGAATGGCAATGGGAATTTGCAATGGCTGCAATGGAGCAAGACTTGGTAGGGGAGCACTGTGATGATGAGTATAAGTGGGTCTGGGGTACATTTTTAATGAGACCATGTCACTTGTTCTTGAATGGGCAAAGTGACAGGGTATCTTAAAGCTTATGGATACCTAAAATCTATTGATAGAGAATAGCAAGCAAAAGGGCACAGAGGTGTATCTATGTATCTCCACCTTTTCTACTACAATGGACAAAGCCTATATTGCTGTGCTTTTGAAATAGTAACTACTATGTAAATGTACAGTTATGAAGACATTAGTTGTTACAATTTTAAAATAAAAGTGTACAAAAAAGTTTTAGTAAACATGAAATTAGTTAATACAAAGAAAACATGAACATAAAAAAGGTGTGATTTTAAGCATGGCCTAGGATAGATATTTTATAATTAGACATTGACCTAAATCAAGGCAAAATGAAAGGGCATACATAGCTTGGTTTGCAGCAGAAGTGGTTGTTTTGATTTTATCCACAGAAAAAATATTTAGTGTTAGCAGTTGGCCAGCCATGAAAAAGCCCACTCTCCAAGGACCTAAAGTATTTATTAATATGCGGTGCAAGGAAAGATTCTGCTCTTATCCATCTGAAATGAAGCTAGAATTCTGATACAACAGATGTGTAAACATGTTACAGTTCATTTGTGGAATGTCTTCTCATTTATTAACCTAATTGTTCAGCCACAAAATGTTCGAGGAACAGCTAAGGCCCATCTGCACCAACTATTCCTCTGCCATAAGAATCCTTCTAGCAGAAGACGGCAAACTATAATAAATCATCACCTGATCACCCTGACCATAAAACTAGCAATTTCATTATATTATGGAAACTATTATTATCATTATTATAGATTTACTTAGTATTACCTCTAAACATGAAAAGGCACCTGATGAATACTTTATACATATTAAATAAATATATTTCTTAAAGAAAGCCAGTTAGGAATGGGCATGTAACGGTTTAAAGTCCATTTCCACCTTTGTAAGTGATTAGCATTTATTGTGGTAATATAGAGGTGCAGTGATGATGTATACGCGTGTACATTTTTTATATGAACTTTTTATTGGGCCTTAATCCTATAAATTCAACATTTCCCCCACAGGAAACTCAGTTTGACACCAGGTTGGATTGTAAAGCAGCTGACCCCCTCCCTGTAATTCTGTGTAACTCAATCACTAAACACCAGCTCTGCCTTTGCACACAATACACTAACCGGGGGGTTGCCACTATGAATACTAATGAATGGGGGGTGGGGATGCAGCCATTTCCATGAGGATATAAAGAGGAAAGCTCACAAAAAACCCTAAGATCCTGTGTTTATATACAGCAACTGCTTATGCCTGCTTCATGTGCACTTAGTGTAAATTGCTAGCATATGTTTTAAAAAAAAATACCTTTGCAAAAGTGGAAATTGTCTTTACGTTTCCACTTACAAGCGGAACTCTAAGCAAGACTAACAATATCAAGTTTGCCTTCCCAGAGAGTAGCATAACAGAGACTATTTCTTACCACACTTCATTGTCCTGCAACAACTGGTGGTCTGGTCCTCTTTTCTTCTACATAGAGATATGGGTGCACTTTCTTTTGTCATCACATACAATGGAGGATCAGGGGAGCAGTGACAAGAACAGCCAGAGATTGGCAAGAAGAGAGGCTTTAGGACAGGGGAAGACGGTGAGCTCATTGAGTAAAGTAAGTATTCATTTGTATTTTATTGCTCATAGGAACAATAGCAATATATTGTTCATCTGCTGAGAGACAAGGGGGCAAATTGAAATGTAATGAATTTTAGTACTGCTCAGAGTTAGGATTTAAAGTAAACATTTATTGCCCCTGAAGAGACAATTATTCTAAAGTCCATAATGGCTATCCAGTTAAAGCTAGCATATTTAGCTAAGATCAATGCAATTTTAAAGGTATACCATCCCAGGTGGCAGTGATCATTTAGTATACTGTATGTCATAAAACCATGCTTCTTTATTACCTTGTTTTTATCCATTGTGATTGGCTAAGTACCTTGATTTTATTAGTTGCCAATGGATGAACAATAAACTACTCTTATTTGCTCCCTTTTGGTCTGGAAAATATACAATTGAAAGAGTCTTGTTGTATATTCCCAATAAGCTAGCAATAAACTGTAGATCATTTCAGAAATTTAAAGCTGTCCTCTGACATGTGCTTATCTCAGTGATTCTAATTATTCCACTCAGTTCCCACCTTGATGGACAGAAAATGTAGCCCCTATGTTGTGTAGATAAGAGGGGTAAGGATTCTGTAGTGCATTTCTGGTAGCCGTATTTGTCTGTACTTAAAGGGATAAAACATGAGAAAATGTTCATGGTTTGCAGAGATTTACTGCTTATGTTTTTTTTTTAGCCCTGACATACCCTTTAAGCATGCGTGGTACTAATTTCCTGTAAAGAACCAAGTTACATTTTTTTAACCCTTTCGCTGCCAAGCCCTCTGGAACACTTTAAACCTCTGCTGGCCACAATTTTTGCAATTTTGCCCAACCTTTTGCTTTTCTACTGCTGTGTTGCTATAGTTTGTAAAATACCCCCCAAACCATATATTTTATGAAAGAACAGGCCCGGGTAGAATAAAAAGATGGTGCTACCAATTTTGTAGGTCCTGCAATAATGTTAAAAAAAAAAATTAAATTGATAAAATCACACTAAAATCAATATTAGTGTACAAAAAAATACATTTTCGACTAAATCTAAAAGATAAAACTATATTGAATTATTAAATAACAAATATGTGTTGGTGGGTTGTTTTTTTTAATTATTATTTATTAATTTATTTATTTTTTACTGTTGGAGGGCTTCAGAGAAATATCAGGGGTCTAAACAGACCTCTGACATTTTCTTTTTGAAATAGAAAAAGAAATTGAGGACACAGAGTCATCAATCTCTTTTTCTGCTGCCTCAACATTCAATGAATGAAAAGCACTCAGTACAGAGGCTTCCCAATCAGAAACTGGTGATAGTAAAACATTTACTATCTTCAAGCTATAAATGGATAGAAGCCTCTATACTAAAGGCTTCCACCCATTGAAAAACTCATGAATGATCAGGAAGTGACGTACAACACTTCCTGTTCATTCATAACTGGGGACACATAGTACTATGTTACAGCCCATATACCCATCGCACTCAAAACCGCTTTTTCCAAAATAGTAAAGTGAGTGCTGTGGCTGTCGACGGATGGCATCCGTCTAAATAACAAGTAGAAATATGGACACCAGCACTCCCATGGCAAATCAGATGTCTATTTATTGACATATAAGAAGCATCGCATAATACACTCAGTGCAATGTTTCAGGGTTTCAAAGGAACCCCTTCATCAGGCAGAACAAATTATGTTCTTGTTCTGCTTGATGTAGGGGATTCTTTGAAACCCCAAAATGTTGCACTGAGTGTATTATGCTATGCTTCTTATACATCAATAAATAGATGTATCCGATATGCCATTGGAGTACCAGTGTCCATATTTCTACATAGTACTATGTGTCCCCAGTTGTTTACAAACATTGGAGTGATCAGCTGATTACTCCAGTGTTTGTTCTGCACATGGGATCAGTAAATATCACAGATATTTACCAATGACAGCTATTTTTTGACAGCTTTTATATGATTATGACATCTACTGTATATTTGACAGCTATATTTGACAACTATTATCTTACTATATATGCTGATGACAGCTATTACTTTACAGGGAACCGTCAGGGGAACAGTTCAGGTATAGGTTTATGGTTGCTAAAGCGCCATAAAGGTATAGCAGAACCGTAAAAGCCACCAATGTAAGGCTTACTGACATGGCCAGCTGGAAACAGTTGTGTTCCTCTGTAAGCCATACGTCAGAGACAGGGAAAGGGTAAATAGCTATATTGTTTCACTATATCAAATAGCCATGCTTGTAGTTGCTAGTATTTAACACCCACCAGCTATCTCACTCACCAGAAAAGTCAGACCCTCATTGCTGTTGGTTAAGAACACTTGTGGATAAGCCTCACAGCATCCAGACCAGAGGCAGCAATGAACATAGTTATACAGGTGTAGCAACTATGCAATCCCTAATGATCTTATATCTGGGCCTCTCTCCTTCTTCCTCTTCTTCCTCCACATTCATGGTGGAGTGAGAGGCATAAAAAAACACACAACATTCTCTATTGAGATATTGCTTTATTAAAACTTGTGAAATCTCTAAAAACTAGACATGTGCTATTCGTTTCGTTCCGAATCGAAATTCGTACGAATTTTCGGACATTCGGATGTATGCGAATTCCGAATTACAGATATAACGAATGCAAACGAATCCGAATTTCCATTTCCGAAATTCCGTAGCGGTAGTTCGTTCGAACGTTCGTTTTGTTTTCGTTTCTTATTCGTTTCGTTCGTTGGAGCAAAGTAACATTAGAGAAGGAGAAAAACATTTTTTCGAACAAACGAATGAATGGACGAAACGAAAACGAAACAAACGTTCGAACGTTTCTGATGTACTGCAAGTCCCAGCATGCCATCAACAGGAGATGCTGCTATTCCTCTGTTATATTTTTTTTACATAAATGGAAACTCCAGAAAACAAATTCTGTAATACATAAGCTATACATAAGTTAGTAGTAGGTAAAAAAAGCATCAGGGTAAACAAACATAAAATATAAGGACTGTATGACTGCCACCTGTCCCAATTTGAAGGGAGTGTTCTTCTTTGGGAAGCAAATGTGTTTATCCCTCTTTCCTCCTCCGCTGTCCCTCTTTTTGGTCTGACAAATAGACCTCTATAGAAATGCTTTTTTAATTTTAAATTATGCTACACTACACTTACCTTTTATCTAACTGTAGGCCCTGCACAGTTGCTGCATTGCTAAAACATTTGTCCCTGCAAGGAGTTATTCACCGCAGTCTGCACAGATAGATACAGATAGTTAAAGCTGTGAAGAGACTCAATTGGTTGACACTGCCTGAGATCACTGCAGTCTCTGAGGCAGATGGACTTGGACTGAGACTGTGTTCAATTGAACTGTGAAAACTACAGTTCCCAAGAGGCTTTGGGATCTGCGGAAGGAGTGAGCTGGACTGGATCGACTGAGCATGCTCAGACAGTGGGAAGGCTGCAGAATGATCTTACATAATGTTTTGAGTTGCCTGACATTATTGCAAGGAGAGGCATAAACCCTGTAGTGAGCTACCCTGATCCCTGTCAAATGTTGCTGTAGTGCGAGGCAAAGACTCTCCATGCTCTTTCTTGCCCGGTGACTACTGAATCATCCCAGTGGGAAACAGACTGATCCAGCATAGAAGGGGAGCCGCGGCCCATGCGAACGATTGGATCGTGGGACCAGCATATCAGTATGATACCGCCCCAGTGTGAATACTAAGCAGACTGCATGGCTGCTACCAGTAATCAGGACATGCTATAGTCTGCACAAAGATCTTCTGTGAGGACGAAGGGAAGTCGACTGAAGAAAGTGGGGTCTCCCTCTTCCCATTGACCAGCACAAGAGCTGCTATTCAAGTCGCCAGATTGGTGAGAGGCCATTGGCCACTGCACTGCTGTGTCTCAGATTATCTTGCAAACAGTACATTGGGCCCCACTGTTGGCTAGCCGAAGCAAATACCACTTGCCAGTGGGTTAAAGACCTGGGTCTGTTTGAACTGAGACTTTGTTTCACAGTTGCTACCACTTGGCTGGTCACCTTAGCCAGACCAGTATTGCAGTACCCAAATGACTGTTACAGCTACTACACTTGATACGCTGTGGTCAGCAGCTTTAAACCATTATGTTGGTGTGGATGGCAGATGTTTTAAAAAAAGGCCCAGACTCCTGACTTCTGCTCATCTGACCTGGGGATTACAATAGCCTGACTGGTGGGGGGTGCCATGTGGTGGAACAGGACAACTGCTCCCACCTATCATCTGCAAACTGCCCTGGGCAACATCTTTCCTTTAGGAAGAAACCACCGAAAAACACAGCTGGAGATTAGGATGGCTGAACAGATTAGAGGAGCAGCAGCTAAGCACGTCCGTTCAGTCTCACATCCCGGCCACGCCCCCCCCCTCCTCTGCAATCTTTGACACCCAGGTACAGTCTGCCATCTTATCATCCCCGCCCTCATCAAACCCACTTGGAAGTTTGCTGCAGCTGCAGGAACATCAATGGCAATTGATTTTACCTGCCTGTTATCCCCTCCCTCTATGCTCCTGCTGGACTTTTCCTCAGCATTAGATAAAAATAATTCTTGTTCATCCTTCTGCAGCAAATTACTGATGGCGTGCTGAGATAATTCAACTGACTCCTGCATACCTTTTTAAGGCGATGGGACAGTTAGCTGTAGAGGAGTAGGAATGCCCTGCACCTGGGAGAACGAGGAGGATGAGGAAGTCTTGTTTATCCACTCCACTACCTCATCCATGTGCTCTGGCTCTATAGCACAAACAGCAAAAAGTTTTCCCATCACACTCGCCAGCCAGCATGCAAAAAAATTGTCTCACCCTTAAGGTTATAAACAGAAGTTTAGATACACGTCTTCTGCAGAAAATGGGAAAGCCGCACAGCCGCGCCAAGGCACCTCTAAATAGTGCGGTCCTAACTCTAAACTATGAGAGTCTCCATCTTGGAGCACATGGGGCAAAAGATCAAATTGGGTGCAGGTTTGTCAGGAGGAAGCCCAGCCTCCATTAAATGCACAGGGACCCACAAGGGATCCCGCACATCACAAGGAAGCTGAAACCCCACATGCATCACTGCGCCAAATTAGTCAGGCAAAACAAATGGCAAACACACTGATCAATTTGTTACCAGCTTTACAGCAAGGTGCACATGGAAGGGCCTAATACAGTACAAACAGCAAAAAGTTTTCCCAGCACGCTCACCAGCACAAAACTTTTTGCTGTTTGTACTGTATTAGGCCCTTCCATGTGCACTGTGCTATAAAGCTGGTAACAAATTGAGTGCGTTTGCCATTTGTTTTGCTTGACTGGCTGTATAGCACACGCAATGCCAGAAAGTAAAGGCAGATGTAGTGTGCTTTTCAAACATGCAGCCCAACCCCTCCCTTCAAGACACAATTCATACAGGGGATTGCCTAACTTTATTAGCAGTTATGACAAAAAGGTGATTGAGGATGTGGTGCTTTGGTACACTTCACCATGTGGTGATGTGGTGCACTAAACTATACCACAGTAGTATGCGGTGGTGTGCTGCTAACAAAAGTCACTTTAGCTGTATCAGTAAGTTCACACTGCTGACCCTACCATAACAAAAGCCTAGCAAAACTTCATATATAAATAAAATATATAATAATATAAATACAATATACCTCCATTAAAAAAATATATCTAGAATGCTAAACTACAGCCTTAAAATACTAAACCTAAAACCGGTATCGGTGCAGGGATGCACCAGTACCGGTTTTTCTGTATCGAGTACCAATATTTTTTTTCCGGTACTCGTCGATAACGAATACCAATCGGAAAAGTCCCTAATATATTGCCAAACTGAGAACAGCTAAAGTTTGGGTTGAATTCTCTGTTGACATGCACCCGCAGCTCATCCCTATATAGGACTATTTATAACAGAGAGGGGATCTTTGTCAACAAGACACTACGTATACTCTAAACTGCATGTATTTTTTTTTTACTAATCCCAGCCATTGTTACGCCTAAGGTGTTCAATGGAGTGTACTCTGCATTACGCGATGTACGTAGAAAACAGGAATCTACTATTTGCACATTGCAAATAGCGCATCTGTGCAACAAATTGAGGCCACAACATCATCCTTTAAAGTATGTTAGTAGAACAATTGTGGTGATAGGTGTCAATGGTGGAGTATGAACCTTCATCCACACTATTTTACTGACATTTTTGTAAAGAAGCCAGCCCCTGCATATCACAGCCAGCGGACATACCAGCCAGTGGACATACCAACTCATTACTGTTCCTCCATGACCTCCTATAATTCTGCCACCACCATTGGCCTTCTTTGCTTCAGTTTCCTGCTTCATGCTATTACCCATTTCCTCCCCACTGTGCCCCTATTTGCATTTTCAGCTATAGTTGATCAGCAATGAAACAAGGATTCTTTTCCATCTTGGGCACAAAACTTTCTGATCTCCCCAGTATTACTCCCATCTCTCTCTCATGACGGCCCCCATGTTTCTTATTGCAGTAGAAAAATGTAGCAACATGGTCACATAATAAGTCAATATAAGAAAAGTGTCAGCTTTCTGTAGCCTGTGGCTAATATTGTCCGGGGTTACTGCTTACAGCCAGTCGCTCACGCACATTTGCAGTGTGGTTTTTAAAAGACCGCATAAATATAGTTCTTATTTTGTTTTGTTTAAAATCATTGCTGCAAGAAAAACTGTCACTTCTTAAGAATTATAAATATTTTCTGTAAATATGATTAAGCTTGATAATCAAGTCAGACACTTCAGAAAGTAGTTTGGAAAAATTGCACTTTTGTATGCTAAGTGACCCTGCTTATTTCTGATATGCAATTAACACCTATCATAAAAATGACAGTCTTTAGAGAATAGGTAAAATATTTGTTTGTTGTTTAAAGTATAAGCTGACATTCTATCTCAGAAGCACACTTTATTTTGTGCAGAATAGAAGCATCTGCTAATACATTTAAAATAAAGACTTACTTTTATCTTTGAAAGGCACAATATATACTTAGTTTTAGACCATTCTTTTTAGAAAACATTTAAACTTATTAATACACTAATAAGGCAGAGGTCTTCAAACCCAGCCTAATTAAATTGCTTGTGTATACTTATATAGTTTTCATCACAGGGCACCATTTGTTCCAATCAATTTTAGCAGCACGATGGCACTATTAAAATAACTTGTGCAGCTTTATCCTATGTGTTAATTACTAATTGAAACTTACATATCTCAGTCTATAATATGAATAAGACCAGTGGCGGGCATAGTACATAATAAGGATGAGTGCAAAGTTTCATGAAATCTGTGCCACAAGGGAATACAAAATGCTGGAAGGTTATCATTTAGATTAATCCAGGCAATCCCTGTTGCTTTAGGACAACCTTCCCCCACCCCTGTTTACTCAGCAAGGAACCTTCATCAAGACAAATGTTTTTTGCTCACAGAAGGCTTTTCAGCAGTTAATGACTTTGTTTTGTAAACAAACCCATTCAGTGATGCGATCTAGTGTACTCTGATTACATGGTTCATTTAGAGTTTTATCAATGGGCAATCTTATGCATGGCCTACCGTGCATACCAAGGGCTGTTGATTACTAACAGAAAAGGTAAAGTGAAGGATATTAAAATTACTTTAATGTACTAATTTGACACTTGTTTGAATCAATGATCTTGCATTATGTGATGAAACAAAATGTTTTAAACAAGCTTTTGAGCCTTTTATTTTGGTTTTGTGCTCTTTTTGGTGTACTTAGTTTTTTTAGTCAAAAATGAGATTCAAATATCCACTAATAAAATTTAACACACTACACACTTTTTCTGTCACTTATTCTTTTATTTTTTTTCTTATTATTATATATATACATACAGTACTATGAAAACGTTTTAGGCAGGTGTAAAAGGTCAGAAAAAAAAGTGTTAATAGTTTATTTTTATCAATGAACAAAAATGGAAAGTAAATGAACAGAAGATAAATCCAAAATCAATATTTGGTGTGACCACCCTTTGCGTTAAAAACAGCATGGATTCTTCTAGGTGTACTTGCACACAGTTTTTGAAGGAACTCAGCATGTAGGTTGTTCCAAACACCTTGGAGAACTAACCACAGATCTTCTGTCGATGTAGGCTGCATCAAATCCTTCTGTCTCTTCTTGTAATCCCAGATAGACTCGATGATGTTGAGATCAGAACTCTGTGGGGGCCAAACCATCACTTTCAGGACTCCTTCTTCTTCTTTACGCCAATGTCTTAATGACATTAGCTGTGTGTTTGGGGTTATTGACCTGCTGCAAAATACATTTGGGGGCCAATCACTCCCCGGATAGTATGGCATGATGGATAAGTACCTACCTTGTTTCCCTGAAAATAAGACACTGTCTTATTTATTTTTTTGCCCCCAAAAACCACACTAGGTCTTATTTTCAGGGGATGTCTTATTTATTTTTTAAATGTGCAACAAAATGTACAACAATCTAAAGTTATCTGGTATCACTCCGCCTGTCACAGTAACTGGCGCTATAGATGAATATCGGCTAATGCGGCTCTGCTCCCTCCGCCACCGCAGCCTTGCTTCCTACAGCGCCGGCTTCCTTTGCCACCAGGGACAGTGGTATCAGCAGTGCAGCAGTGCAGCAGTGGGGACATCAGACAGTGGACAGCGTGGTAAAGTACGGTACCATTTACCGGTACACATTACAGTACAGTACAGTACCATTACATTAAGCAGTGCCTTCAGGGGGACAGCAGTTGGCGAAGTATGGTACTGGAGTGCTCCCTGTCACTGTGCTGTTTGTCATCCCCTTAATACAGTATGTCCCTGCAGGCTGATACCATCTCTCCCTCACATGCTACCACCAAACTAGGTCTTATTTTCGGGGTAGGTCTTATATTACAGGAATCTTGAAAAATAGTGCTAGGTCTTACTTTTGGGGTAGGTCTTATTTTCGGGGAAACAGGGTGTGACGGACTGAACCGTCACTGGGGCTGCTGGAGGAGCCTGAGGGCTAGCCTCCTTCCTACAGACCACGGACCTAGGACTATAGCGATTTATTAGCCCAGAGAACTTTGTGTGCTGTGTGTATTCCCAGTGTAATATTTCATCTAGAGAGAGAACTTGTCACTATTTGATGTGAACCATTCTTCTAAAGGCAGCAGGCTGTCTGAGGGAGGGGCCATTGTTTGCCATGATGGGATTAAGTTCCTCTCTAATTAAGGACATTCATACCAAAGAGTGTCTGGGCTTCAAAGACTTCTAATGCGGCACCTAGCTGTCTGGGTGAGGGGACACACTGCACTCTAATCTGATCCTGTCAGGTATAAACTCTGTGCGCTTCCCTCAATAAAGCAGATCTTGTTTTCCACCTCAACATTGGTGTCGTCTAATGATTGAGTGGTTAGCGTTCTGTCCTAATATATTGGTTCTGTCCAATAATTAGGCAGGTTTGGGCTAAGGACACTGGGATTCGGGTTCCAGCTAAGAGGAAGCTGTTTTCTGACGGAGGTACCCAGTCGGGGTACCAGGAGGTCCGTCACACAGGGTACTTGTGTTTCTCAGCATTGAGGGCACCATTGATCCTGACTAAATCTCTAATTCTATTTGCAGAAATGCAGCCCCAGACTTGCAAGGAACCTCCATCATGCTTCAAGGTTGCTGCAGACACTCATTATTGTACTGCTCTCCAGCCCTTCAGTGAACAAACTGCCTCCTGCTACAGCCAAATATTTCAAACTCGTCAGCCCAGAGAACCTGCTGCCATTTTTCTGTGGCCTTGTGGCCAAAAATTCCATACCAACATGGAAACAAGGCTAAGTGACTCAACTATGCACATAAACATAGGAATTGGTGTGCAGAAAATGGCAGCAGGTGCCATTTAAAAATAAACTATTAAAACTTTTATTTTTGAAAGCATTCATACTTTACACCTGCCTAAAATGTTTGCACGGTACTGTATATAAATATGTATACACATCAAGTCAGACACCAGCAAAATGCAAGATGTACTGTCCCCTAAACATTTTAAAGGTGCTAATTTTTAATAAATAAAGGACACTCAGAATCTATTCAGAACCCTTTATAAGCCTTAAAAACTACCATAACCGCCTCAAATGCCCTGCTATTTTGCTCCCCTATTAACGTTAAAGCATTTTGCCAAATTCCTACGAACCAGCTAACATCTTCTTTATGTCTTGTCCAAATGGTGTCAAAATGTAATGCAAGAAGCATTCTGCATGTCTTTTTGCCAATCAGGTAGGGAGTGAAAAAAGGAATCGTTATTTGACACCACATAAAGCATGCCTCCCAATTCTCCACTGCCCAAGGAGTGAGTAAAGTATAGGTCTATGTGAAAGAAAGAGGAAGTCTCAGCACCTGCCAAGACCACATCTAGCATTAATGGGCCCCTATGTCCCAGGGACCCTTGTACAGGTGCTCAGGTTGCACAAATGGTATGTTCGCCCTTGAGTATGAATTCCTTTAATAACCTTTGTAATTTACTGTATTCCATTAAAAAAAAAAGACAAATCATGGAAAGAGGAAATACAAATCTAATGTATGAACATTCTCAAAGATGCACATCTTGCTAATTTGCACAATGGTTTGCTATTGTTATTGTGTAGTTTTCTATGCAATATCTTGTGTTTACTGCCAAATTGTACATTACATTTTATAATAATATGAGAAGGTATAAAAAAATACAAAAGGGTTAAAATCCAAAAATACTAGAAAAACATTAATTTATAATCATCTTCTTAAAGATAATGAATAATTACCATTATGTGTCAAACAACAAAGATTAATTGTGCTGTAATATGTTGCAAGGCAACTTAAAACAAATAAAGATATTGCATGCCCAGATTAAATAAGAAAAAATCAATAGTCAGTATAAGATGCACAGTTGTCACAACATCTAAGGTATTAAAATGTTTCAGAAATGAAATCATTTTTGGGTCACGCCTTAATGACCAATAAACATGTGGGTCCCGAGGTTACACAGGTTGAGAACCACTGATCTAAGGAACTCAGGTTAAATCAAACCATCTGTCTCTTCTTTGTACTCTAACTAATCTTCCGAGCTAAAGACGAGGGGACAACTTATTCTTCATCCACTGAACAATGACAGGCACAAAGTAATTAACAAGGCGTTATCTGTTTCTCATGAATTAGTGATCCTCGAAGGTCCGTGATTTGCCCTAAATGAGTTGTATCTTGTGTTTTGAGACGGGCCCTCTCTGCCTCCTGAGTCCCAGCTATCATGCTGCTTGTGCTCTGCCCCATTGCATCTCTGACCAGGCCATGTGCTCTCTACGGCTGTTTTGCCTTTTAATTTATACTTACCCAGACAAGTATATCAGGACTGCTTTCACCATACGTCATTTGCTGGTACATGGTTGTGCTCACGTTACTTCTAATTATCAAGCAGCAGGGCTCCTAATTAAATGGTGTGACTCTTGGAGAGTCCTGCTGGGTAACACCTGGCTAAAAAGTATTTTTCCCTTGTTTCCCTGGGTCATAATTAGTTCTATAAGACCAAGCTACTGTTTCTCCACAGGAGCAACTGCTGTCACTATGAATCAGAACGGAGTCCTATTAAAGACACGGGGCCTTGGCCAGGACTCGGCAGCAGGCAGGCTCGGATGGAAAGGTCTTTTGCCCAGTATCTCTCAGCAAAATGCTGCTGCCTCCCAGGCAAATCCATCATGTACGTTGTTTGTTGCTTGCGAGATATTTTGTTTTTTATAGAGCAAGTTCATGCATGTTGACAGTTTTATGCCAGGGCTCTTTGGGGCTTTCTTCTCCTCAGAGTCCTCACATGTTCTAAACTGCACTCTGCCGTTAAACAAACAAATCAAACAACCGTAGAACAAAATGGATAAGGGGCTTTTTCATCCTGACATAAAACTGTTAAATGTGTCTAAGCCCAAGAACAAAAATGTAATATATTGCAGCTCAACAGTCTTTAGATGTGGTAGCTGAATAGGTTTTCTTTATGCAGGTTTTTTAATTTTATTTTCACCTGGTGATCCTGCAAATAACATACTTCCTGTCCTAAGGTGACAATGCTTAATTACTATACCGTATATATGGAGGAGCAGTGTTGTGCGTATATATGAAGGAGCAGTGTTGTGTAGCAGTGTAGGCTGCTCAATTCTAATTTTTGGAATACAGACTACACCTCTTCTGATCCCCATAACATGGGGGAGGTGGTCTGTAGTTCACAGGAGCAAGCTAGGCAGGGTTGATAATGCTGTTTGAGATAACACTGCAAAGAGCACACACGTACAGGACAACACTTAGAGGATTATTCAATAAAGAGCCGAAGGATCCAGTTGTTGCTTTTGGGGGATCCTTGGGCTCGGTTTGGCCACCTCTGTCCTTTTGGTTCAGTCGAACCAAAGGGCTGCTGTATGGGCTATTCACAATAGATCATACAGCAGCCGAAGGCAGCCTAGCAGCTCAGCAGAGCTAAAGGCTTATGCTTCGGCTTTACAGAGCCGAAGTGACAGGCGAAGCGTGGAGAAAGGTCGGCCGAGGGGTCAGCCATTCTCCACGCAAATGACAGCTGGGCGGAGCCAGCCATGATCACATGGCTGGCTCCGCCCAGTTGTAATGACAGATCAGCGCCCCCAGGTCGCTGCTGATCTGTCATTACAACTGACGCTGGGGACGCTGATCTGTCATTAAACAATAACAACTGAGTGGAACGGGCTGTGACGTCATGGCCGGCTCCGCCCAGTTGTTATTCATTGGCCAGGACCTGCTAGAAGACTCTGGCAGGTGCCGGCCAATAGGAAACAGTTGGGCGGAGATAGCTACCGTGTTTCCCCGAAAATAAGACACTGTCATATTTTTTTTTGCACGAAATAAGACACTAGGTCTTATTTTCGGGGGATGTCTTAACTGGCTGGGGGAGGAGTGGACGAGGTCCCGGAAGGCGGCATGCTGTTGCCTGTCCCGGCGAATGTCGCTTCCATTGTGCGTGCGGGCGTGAGCTGGGGGCATGTGGGCGGGAGCTGCGGCTGGCGTGTGGGCAGGCGTGTGGGCGGGGCAGGAGCTGCATGTGGGCGTGAGCAGCGGCCG